>NW_020664661.1:1867548-1873832 GCF_002925995.2 Terrapene triunguis | reverse complement strand
CCCAGAATTAGTAAAGTTTGACTACATTTATTTCAGAAGCATTTTGGTTGTAGAGCAGTGTTATACATAGTTAAAGGACAGTAACTAGCAAAGTTTAGTCTAGTAGGGATCCATCCTTGATAACGTACTAGCTACTCTGTTACGTTAAATAAAGAGGAATCAGGGAGAAACTTGCTCTAAATAATTATACAAACAAGCTAGCTGTTTGGCAGCCATGTAAATTCATTTAAGTCACCTGTTGAGAAAAACAAATACACTACAATCCATCTCAGTGGGAAGCCAGATGCAACCGCAGCCACTAAGCTATTTCTCTCTTAGTATTACTTAGTACAGGCAGCAGAAAGCCTTGCCCCCAGGGGCGGCTCCAGGCACCAGCGCAGCAAGCTTGTGCCTTGGGCAGCAAGCCGCGGGGGGCAGCCTGCCGGTCGCTGTGAGGGCAGCAGGCAGGTGGCTTTTGGCGGCATGCCTGCGGGAGGTCCGCTGGTCCTGCGGCTTCAGTGGCAATTCGGTGGCGGGGACGCCGATGGCGCGGCACCGGCGGACCGCCCACAGGCACGCAGCCTAAAGCCACCTGCCTGCCATACTTGGGGCGGCAAAAAACATAGAGCCGCCCCTGCTTGCCCCTACCTATTTTCAGCTCACATGTATGGTAAATTACCAGAGCAAGTTTCTGGTAGCAGGTAAAGAATCAAAACTTTTATTCAAGCCTTCCCTGGTAGTAGGTGGTCATCCCCTCTCCCACCAATGACCTGCACAGGCTTAGGAATGACTACATATTGTACATATGTATCACGTTTGCCTCTGTGTCTCCTTCCTGTGAGTCCGTATGCATGGAAACCCCTCCTTGAATAGGTCTGAATCTACTTCCACAGTCTTCAAACTCACTTCTTCCAAGAGGATTATCAACTCCAAATCCTGCTCCTAAAATAGTATGAAGGAAACAAACATCTTTAAAAGTTTCAACACAAAAATAAATTAATGCTACCTCAAGCTTAACAGATCTCTTTGTTGTTTTGTTGCATTCTATCCTTCATCTCTATGTGTTGTCTATTTAGACTGCAAACTCCACAGGGCAGAGACCTTGTGCTTTACAGACGTGAAAAGGATAAAAAGGAAATTTTTTCCACACCACATAACTAGACTACCTGCACATCATCACAGGATGTCTTTGAGTGCAGATTCAAAAAATGATTGACACCTATATAGATAATAATATCTAGAATTGTGGGTTTTAAGAAGGAATGATTGTGATCTAGTCTGTCCTCCTGCATAAACACAGGTCATAAGACTTCCATGAATTATAGTAGTTAATGCTAACAACAATCTGGAAAGGATATTAAGCCTCATGCTTCCGGGCTTCAAGTCAGTCTCTAGCTATTAGAGATTAGGAGAAGACAATGAAGGCAAACTATCCCACATCTACCTATGGCAGGGTTCTTACACCTTCCTCTGGATCACATGGTACTGGACACCATTGGAGACAGGATACTGGACTGGATAGGAATTTCATCAAGATGAGTTTACCTAGCAAACAGTGGGTGCTTTGAGAAAGCAATAGCCAGAGCAAGATGGTAAGTGGCATGGGTACATATTGTATAAAGAAAACAGAAGATTTGGCAGATGCTAACAAGACTGTAGAACAAGTTCACCTTCATTGGAGGGAATATTTACTCACCATATCTTGTTGACTTCCTGCTTCTCCCAACATTACTATCAACAGCACACTGAAAGCGAAATGATATTGTTTCAATAGCATAGCATCACTCTCTCTCCCTCCCCCCACCCCCTTGAGTAGTGGAATTTCCCCTGATGTCAACAGGAGTTGTAACAGGATTGAGGGCTGTATATATGGACCTAAATAACTCATGCTTTTTCTAGTGCTCTTCACCTGAAGTTCTGAAAGTATTTTACAAAAGGTGATTATCCCAATTTATCAGAGGGGGGGAAACCAAAAGCACAGAGCTTACGCGAAAGCCACCCAGCAAGTCAATAGCAAAGCTAGAAACAGACGCTAGGACTCCTGGCTGCCAGTCCTGTGCACTAGCCCTTACACCTCATTGTCTTCCCTTGTGTAATACAAAGTGTAATACAAAACGTCTTCCCAAAGTGTAATACAAAATGTAAGTGACAAGGCAGCAATCGTGCTTGGTTTTAACATGTTAAATTTCAGTCAGTGTACAACTGCTGTCAACCACTCTCCCCCACTTTGGAACAGCAATAATTCTGGTAATCTTTGAACTATCAGATCAAAGTACAAAAAGCCAGCAGCATGTATCACTGAACTAAGACTAAAATATCTACTATAAAAAAACTCCTTGCTGCACCACCTTGTGACCACAGTAATTAAAATGCAGGTAGTCAAGCTTGGCTAAATCGAGTTAACCATCCATGCATGTAAGGAGAAGCCAGTTCAGTTCAGCTGATAAAGTAGAAAGGACAGAGTGTGTTTGTTTAGCGGCAGAGTGAGAGCCATTACCCACTGAGTCATGTTCTTAGGAATCCTCCCACAACGCTAGTGAACAGCAAACTACAGCTAGAGGATTTGTAGGTGGATTGCATCCATTATTTCTCTGGCTCTGCTGGGTGGAGACACACTAAAAATAAAAGCCTCACCCTTTCTGTGAACAACACAATACATGGAGAAGGTCTGGTTCTGCTGTGCTATTTAGACACAAGCACGTCAAGACGCAGCTCAAGCTTACATTAAGTACAACTGTTCATATTTTTATTGTTTTTTTTTCTTCAGTTGTCCAGTTTGTTTTCACACACACAACGTTCAGCACTAACAATGATTGTCTAATCACAGGCACACTCGTTTTTTTCAGACAGTTCATTGAGATATGTGGCTTGTGCACATGGCCCATTGCACATTTGTAGGTCAAAGTTATTCCACATCTCCCTTGCTTTATAGCTGAAACATGACTGCTCTGCACAGGAGCTAGCTGCAGGGAGCAGAAGAAAGCCAGACATGAGGATACTTTGCTTTAAACTAACAAAAAATCCAGCAACATAACACTCTTCCCTTCCTTTCAGGGCCGGCTCTGGCTTTTTCGCCGCCCCAGGCGAAAAAGCCTCCGGCAGCCCCCCCCCCTCCGCGGGGGGGGGGGGGGGGCCGGGCCCCCGGGGGGGGAGGGCGGCGAGCCCCAGCTGGGGCTCGGCTCTCCCCCTCTGCCGGCCAGAGCGCCGGGGGCAGGGCAGCGAGCCCCGGCCGGGGGGAGGGCGGCCAGAGCGCCGGGGGGAGGGCGGCGAGCCCTGCTGTGGCCCCGCTCTCCCCGGCGGCCGGAGCGCCGCGCCGCCGCCCCCCTCCAGGTGCCGCCCCAAGCACCAGCTTGGGTGCCTGGTGCCTGGAGCCGGCCCTGCTTCCTTTAAAAAGATCTCTATTGACCTGATTTTCAGAGGTGACAAGCAACCTCAATGGCAAATATTTAGAAACTAGGGCTGTCAATTAATTGCAGTTAACTCACGCAATTCATTCAAAAAATTAATTGTGATTTAAAAATCACAGTTTTAATTGCACTGTTAATAATAGAATACCAATTTAAATTTATTAAATATTTTTGGATGTTTTTCTACATTTTCAAATATATTGACTTCAATTACAACACAATACAAAGTGTACAGTGTTTACTTTGTATCATTCTTTTTTATTACAAATATTTGCACTGTAAAAATGATAAAAAAGTATTTTTCAATTCACTTCATACAAGTACTGTAGTGCAATCTCTTTAACGTGAAAGTGCAATTTACAAATGTAGAATTTTTTGTTACATAACTGTCCTCTGGACTGGTGTCCAAAGCACAAGGGGCATACAAATGTTTGGCATATCTGGCACATAAATACCTTGCATCATGGCCGGCTACAAAAGTGCCATACAAACACCTGTTCTCACTTTCATTGTGACATTGTAAACAAGAAGCGGGCAGCATTATCTCCTGTATATGTAAATAAACTTGTTTGTTTTCGCAATTGGCTGAACAAGAAGTAGGACTGAGTGGACTTGTAGGCTCTAAAGTTTTACATTGTTATATTTTTGAGTACAGTTTTTTTGTACATAATTCTACATTTGTAAGTTCAACTTTCATGATAAAGAGATTGCACTACAGTACTTGTATTAGGTGAACTGAAATACTATTTTGTTTTTTATTACAGTACAAATATTTGTAATTAAAAATTAATATAAAGTAAGCACTGTACACTTTGTTACACTGTATTGTAATTGAAATCAATATATGTAGAAAACATCAAAAATATTTAAATAAATGGTATTCTATTATTGTTTAACTGCGCAATTAATCTTTTTAATTGCATGATTAATCATGATTTTTTTTAATCACTTGACAGCCTTATTAGAAACTGAAGAATTTGATCAGACTCAGATTAATCAACAGGGTTTCCAAAAGAGCCCTATTGGGACTAGTGTTTAATGTGTTAATGATTGAAAAAAGAAATAAAAGGTAGCAAGATTAGACAGGATTTAGGGGAATTGTGAAAGAAGTGTATGAGGAAAACTGTACTAGGCCTCTAAGGCACAGGCCAGAGCCTACAGAGTGGGGATAATCAAGGAAGTCCAGTCCCACCTAGGGGCTGAGCCATGTAAATAGAAACAGGCCAAGGTCCATGGAGCAAGATAGCGGAGTAGAAGCCAGGTAGGCAGGCTGCAGAGGTGGAGTTTTCTCTCTCAAGCATCAGGAGACAAGCCAAACCTGAATCTCAGACTTGGGTTTGTGGACATTGTTTAGGAAGTCTGTACCAGGTCCTGATAAACTATTTTATTGTAATGATTCCTGCCCTGACATTTTATTAATTTGGCTAATATGGGTTGGTGTCTCCTTGCCCTGGTCAGTTAAAGTGAATTAATAGTTCATTTGGGGAAATTAAGGTGGAGCACACCTGCAGTGCCATACTGGGCTGCAATGGGGCACACAGGGACTGCCCCCACCTTTACATGAATCAATACTAGAAAAAAAAAAGTGAAACTCTGAAGAAACCTAACATCACAATGGCAGATTAAGTTAGGTGTTGATGAATACAATGTAATGTATGTTGACAGGAATAAGATGTCCTGCTCAGATATATTGCTAGAATTTGAACTCTGACATTTAGCTGCAGTTTTTTTATAGATACCAAATACAAATTTAGTTGGTAAAACTTTCTCTCTCTTCAGAATTTGAGGAAAATATTTACTTTATTTTTTTAATTCAAACCTACATTAGCTTATGCTCAATATGTGAGAAACATTTTATAATTTGTAAAAGTTTCAATAGAAATAATGCTTGTCTTAATAGTGCCGCAGATTAGGCACCCCTGGTAAGCAAGTTAGATGGCAGCTAAGATTGTGACATGTCATTGCAACTATTTGCCTGATTTTATAATTGGTCTCACCATTTGAAGTACAGCCATATAGACAGATACGTTTTAACATGAGCCTCTATTTTTACTTTGCTTAAGCACACACATCTAATAAATAATAATAATAAATGGAGATATACCTATCTCATAGAACTGGAAGGGACCCTGAAAGGTCATTGAGTCCAGCCCCCTGCCTTCACTAGCAGGACCAATTTTGCCCCAGATCCCTAAGTGGCCCCCTCAAGGATTGAACTCACAATCCCAGGTTTAGCAGGCCAACAGTCTGCAAATTTTTCCTCCATTTTTTATTCTAATCCCACATGAGCAGTCATCAACACTACAGCTGCTTTGAGCTATGTAGCAAAAGGCCACTCCACAGTGGTCATGCAAAAATCTGATAAGCAATATACTAAGCAAATAGTCAGGGAGCACCTTCTGATTAGAATAACCAACTCTGCCAAGCACCAATCAAAGAACTACAGTCAGTGGTGGATTTAGAGTTAGTGGGGCCCTGTGCTCAGCTTCATTTTGGGGGCCCCTCCTTGGGACCCAGCCAAGAAAAAGAACATTGTCTTATCTCCCCCCGACCCCCGTTTTTCATTCTTTTTTTTCTTCATCCTCATCCTATAAGTAATAGGAAGTAAATGAAAGTAAAGTGAGGTACCTTGATTGTTTTTGTACTCTTAACTTATTTTTCCACAGACCACTTGAAAAATCGCTGAGGGTCTCGGCGAACCACTTAATGATCTTTCCAAATATTGTTTTTACCATTAACTAACTATTGTAAAGCACTTTGGATAAGAGCACTTTATAAAAAAAATGTTGGGGTGCAGGGTCTGGCCAGGACTTAGGGTGTGGGAGGGGGCTCAGGGCTGGGGGTGCAGGGGCTGGGAGGAAGTTAGGGTGCAGGAGCAGGCTGGGGGTTGGGATGCAG
>NW_020664661.1:1843354-1867538 GCF_002925995.2 Terrapene triunguis | reverse complement strand
CTGGGAGGAAGTTAGGGTGCAGGAGCAGGCTGGGGGTTGGGATGCAGGGTCTGGCCAGGAGTTAGGGTGCAGGAGGGGGCTCAGGGTTGGGGTGTGGAGCGCTTACCTGGGGCATCTCCCATTTGGTGTGAGGGGTGCAGGTGGGAATGTGGGGGATGGGAGTGCAGGAGCTCCCATTTGGTGCTCAGGGTGGGGGTGATGTGTGGGGGTGCAGGAGTCAGGGAGGGCAGGGGGCTGGGGATGTGTGAGGGGGGTGCAGGAGTCAGTGCAGGGGGCTGGGGGTGTGGGCTTGGGGTGTGGGGGTGCTCCCAGCCCCATGCCCCACCCCAGCCCCCTGCAGGGCCACCCAGAGGATTCAGAGGGCCTGGGGCAAAGCAATTTCGGGGGCCCCTTCCATAAAAAAAAGTTGCAATACTATAGATTACTATAGTCTCGTGGGGCTCCTGTGAGGCCCAGGGCAAATTGCCCCACTTGCCCCCCCCTCTGGGCAGCCCTGGCCCCCTGCCCTGAGTGGCTCACACCAGGGGGCTGGGGGGAGTATGTACAGGGGGAGTGCAGGGCCCGGCCTTTGCTCTGCCCTGCCCCGATTCCACCCCGTTCCCCAAGGCCCCATCCCCACTTCTTCTCCACCTCCTCCCCCGAGTGCGCTGCGTTCCCACCCCTACCCCTACCCCCGGAGCGACCTGAGCACCGGGAAACAGCTGTTCGATGGTGGGGGAAGCACTGAGAGGGAGGGGAAGGGGCAGGGGCGGGAACACGGCATGCTCGGGGAAGGTGGTGGGGGAAGGGGGAGCTTGGCTGCTGGTGGGGGCGGAGCCTGCAGCAGGAGCCCCAAGAGCCCGCAGGACCAAGCTTCTGCCCCAGCCTCTGCCCAGCCCTGGGGTCCCCTGTCATTGAGAGGCTCCATGCCAGGGCACCCTGTGTTTCACTGTAAATCCGCCTCTGACTACAGTAGAATAGAGTACAGAAAAGTAATAAACATCAGTTCTCTCGAGACCGAATTTCACACTGCAGCACATTTCAGCTGTAGAAGCTTTGAGCAGCTAGAAAGTGCTGGAGTTTCATTACCACCCCCTAGCCTGCAATTAAAAAACACACATTATCCTTGTTATATATTAAAGATCCTCAGCAATTGCTAATTCTGATAAATCAGTACAGACCATCTTTAGTGTGAACACAAAGAAATGCCAGAGTCTTTTTTCAGTTTCCCAGTGCATTGGCTCTAAAAGAAGTTCACAAGCAGTCTTGTACTTCAAGGATTTAAAACAGCAGACACAGTAGCACCTGCACCCTTGCTGCCTTGCTAAATGGCAGATCGCCAAGAGTTATCATGCACAGACTCTGCAGAGACAATAGGGCTAACAAATGCTTTTAATATTGATTTGTACAGAAGGGGCTGCTTCAATCACAAGCTGTTGCTTTGGCAAAGGTTGATTCATTGGAATATATGCCTGGGAGAAACCTGGTCACAGGCAGCCAGAAGGTGGAATATTTTACACACACCTTCAACTCTCTGCCAAGCACACAGTATACCCCAGGGGGAATAGATTGTTACATACAGTTGATACTAGATATGACAATGAGTTCTCATTTCAACATGGTTAAATACCTGCAGGAGAACAGGTGCTCACTGTCATGTGTTCAGAGAAACTTCATGTCAACACAGTAGCCAGAAAGATCAGCTCTGACCAAGACAGAATTTATGAGAATAGCAGTTCAAATATTGACAGCCCATCTCTGGGTACATCTAGTTTACAAAAAAAAAATGTGGCAGCGAGTCTTAGGGTATGTCTACACTGCAATTACAAACAGAAAGCTGGCTTGTGCCTGCTGTCTCGGGCTAAGGGGCTGTTTAATTGCAGTGTAGATGTTTGGGCTTGGGCTGCAGCCTGAGCTCTGGCACCCTCCCACTATGAAGGGTCTTAGACCCTGGGCTCCCGCCCAAGCCCAAATGTCTACACCCTTAAACAGTCCCTTTGCCTGAGTCAGCTGGCATGGACCAGTCCCAGGTGTCTAATTGCAGTTTAGACATACCCTCAGAGCCCAGGTCAGTTGACTTGGACTCATGGGGCTCACACTACAGGGCTAAAAATAACAATGTAGACTTTCCTGCTCAAGCTCAGACTCACTCTGCTCACTGGGATTCAGAATCCAGGCTCCAGCCCAAATCCTGCTATTTTTAGGCCCATAGCATGACCCCATTTCAGCTAACCTGGACTCCGACCAACTTCCTGCTGAGGTGAAAGTGGATGTGTGTATGTATGTGAAAAGTCTACTGTTCCCTGTGGAATGAATGATCTTAAAGTCCATTAAAAAACATGTTTAGAGAACTTTCTGGGTATCCAAGTGAAGTAGTCAGTTACAGCTGTCCATGCACCCTTAATAGGACCTTCAAAGGAGAAAAAGGGCTCAATACTCTTTAATTTTTTTTTTTAGACATACACCTCATCTATTGTGAAAGATTCTGAAGGGATGGGAGAACTAGTTATGACATTACAAAAAACAAGAGAATAAAAGTTGAGCATTTAAAGGAAGGGCTTAGCTTGGACAATTTAAAGCTGTTTTTTTTAACCCTTATTTATCATAGAATATCGGGGTTGGAAGGGATCTTAAAAGGTCTAGTCTAACCCCCTGTTCAAAGCAGGACCAATCCCCAGACAGATTTATGCCCCCGATCCCTAAATAGCCCCTTCAAGGATTGAATTTACAACCCTGGATTTAGCAGGCCAAGGCTCAAACCACTGAGCTATCCCTCCCCCATTTAGGCACTGTTGTATTTGCATTTGGATCAAAAGATATCTTTGTTAAACGAAAATACTTACCTGAGCTACTGGCACAGCCAGGGAAGTCCAAGACCCTACATTCCTAGTGTTTCCAAGGTTTGCAGGTAGGGAGGTTGTTTGTTTTAAAACAAGCAGAATTTTTTTAAAGGGAGAGTGTGACACGCTATACCTCAAAGTAGCACCCTGGAACCCCCATATTCACCACTATCATATAATTGTGTGTTTTGTACAAAGTATGCCATGTAAGGTATAATTTTAAAAGTCTTGATTTGTTGAACATTAATATCTGCTTGGATTGTATGTGCTATCATTGTATGTGGAGTTATGAAGCATTGCTATATGTGTTACTGAAATATGTTGTAAGGTTGGGAGACACCCACAGTCAACCTTTCAATTGTAGCAAAGGACAGCCAGTTATGTGCTGATGGCCTATTAAAGGGAATCCACTCTCCCACTGGCCATTCCAAAAACTTCTCAGAGAGCGCACACATAGGCAATGGAGACTGCTTGACTAATGGGGGCTGCCTGACCCCCATGTCACAGGAAGGATCTTCACAGCTGGAAGAAAATATAAGAGAGAGGCAGTGATGTCATCACTTGGCCTCTTCTCTCCCCCCCCTCCCGCTTTCCCCCCCCAACTCAAAGACAAAGACTTTGAAATGGGGAAGGGCGGTCCCAGGTTGGAAATGGAGTCCAGTCTGTAACCTGCTTATACCATCTGTCAGGTGAGACACCGTTTGATTCAAATCCTGCTTAGTTTGTAGAACTTGGACATCAAATTTATTTTTGTTTCTTAAATAACCAACTCTGATCTCTATGGCTGCTATTTATAATGACTACAGAAAAATAGATTTGAAGTGAATAAACCTGTTTTGTTTTGGCTGAAGTGCTTGGGAAATCTCAGCTCAGTTTACAAAGGCTATTACATGTCCATTCCACACTGAGGGAGTGGTGAATTACTTAATGAACTTAAACTGGCCAGGTTTTTGACCAATGTAAGACAGTACAGTTCTGACAAGCTAGGGGAAATTGGCTGATAGTTCATGAATGGCTAGGAGATCATTCATGTAACACAGTTGCAGGCAGAACTGCAGGGTCTCAATATGTGGATGAGAGGATGGTGTGGAGAGGAGGGGGTTAGGTTTATTAGGAACTGGGGAAACTTTTAGGAAAGGGTGAGGTCCATCTAAATCAAAATAGAACCAGATTGCTGGCACTTAAAATTAAAACGGTCATAGAATAGTTTTTAAAACTAAGGGCTGAGGAAAGCTGACAGGTATGAAGGAACACATGCTTCAGACAGAGACATTCCTTAGAGGAGGATCTATTAATGGAGATTCTCTATGTCCTAGTAAGGAGGAGAGGATAGATGATGATAAAATACAGGCAGGGATCTGATGAGAAACAGTCAACTGAAAGAGTCCCATCATGTAATTGCAGATAGCTAAAAAGTGACAACTTTTTAAAGTGCTTTATACAAAAATCTAGAATTCTAAATAATAAGATGGATACTGATATAATAGGCATCACAGAAACTTGGTGGAATGAGGATAAAAAATGGGAAACAGTAATACCAAGCTATATTGGGGGAGGGATAGCTCAGTGGTTTGAGCATTGACCTGCTAAGCTCAGGGTTGTAAGTTCATTCCTTGAGGGGGCAATTTGGGGATTTAGTCAGGGAGTGGTCCTGCTTTGAGCAGGGGGTTGGACTAGATGACCTCCTGAGGTCCCTTCCAACTCTGATACTCTATGTCTGTGGTCCCAGGTCACCTTCAACAGCAAGATATCGTCCAGAATGAACT
This sequence comes from Terrapene triunguis, assembly GCF_002925995.2. Lineage (NCBI taxonomy): Eukaryota > Metazoa > Chordata > Testudines > Emydidae > Terrapene > Terrapene triunguis. The sequence goes on along the minus strand of NW_020664661.1, from coordinate 1,862,953 downwards.
CATTCTGTGGAAAATGTGGGGACAGTGTTCAGTACAGGGGCTCCCTGCAGCTGTTAGCTCTCCCCAAGGCACAGAACCCCAGAGGACAGTACGGCCGTAAAACAATCAGTCCCCCTTGCCCCTATGCTTACTCACCATTTGGGGACTCCTATGGGTTCTGTGCGCTCACTTTGGGACCGGTTTTTTCCTGCTATTATGTAGACTGTGCTTGTCTTTAAGTACAGCCAAATCTTTGCTCTGTCTGGTGTGAACAATGCTGCCTCTGTTAAGTGTTGCATTTTGGCTTTACAGATGCAGCCTTGAGATCCCAGCCGTCCTTGTTATCAACGGCTGAAAGACTCCAAAGAATCAGGAAGCGGCCACATAGAAGCAAAGACAACATGCTGCACGGAGTAATGCAGCAGTCCCTTAATGAAAAAAATCAAAAAGCGCAGGAGTGGCGGGAGAGTGAAAGGAGGGTCCGCTAGCAGAATGCGGCTCGCCGGCACTAAAGCATGGAGCGGCTGCTAAGCATCATGGAGCGCCAAGCGGACTCAATACAGGCGCTCGTAGCAATGCAGGCAGAACACTTCTGTCCCCCCCCCCCCCCCGCAGCCCTTGTCCCAAAACTTTCGCTTGTGCCCCCATGTCACCTCCAACCCACTTTCCCCAACATCTAGGTTCTTATCGGCACCAGCTGCCTCCAACACCTGTAGCTTCACCACCCAGCCCTGCAAACTACAACTCTTACCCGCTGCACTCAACCCCCATCACCATGCATTTTAGCCAGCCTGAAGTGCAGCACTCATTGCACAGCACTCCGGACAGGAAGGCTGAGTATAACAGGACATTCGCAAATCTGTGATTGTACCATTCCCCACCCCCTTGCCCTTTGTTTCCCAAGCAGTTGTGTTTCTTTTCAATAAATGAATTTTTTGGCTTTGAAAACATTCTTTATTATTGCATTAAGTAAAAGATGCCCAGGAAAGCAACAGGCACTGCAAGTCAGTGTATCATACGTAGCAAACAGATTCCTACTAACATTGGAACCACTGCACTTCACTTCCATGCAGGGCATCGAACATTACTGGTGACTTTCTGCCTCAAATCACTCGCTCAAGGCATCCCTAATCCTTGCAGCCCCATGCTGGGCCCCTCGAATAGCCCTACTCTATGGCTGTTCAAATTCAGCCTCCAGGTGTTGAACCTCCAAGGTCCATGCCTGAGTGAACCTTTCACCTTTCCCTTCACAAATGTTATGGAGGGTACAGCACGTGGATATAACTGTGGGGATGTTGTCATCAGCCAGGTCCAGCTTCCCAGACAGACAGCGTCAGCGGCCCTTTAAAGAGCCAAAAGCACACTCCACAGTCATTCTGCACCAACTCAGGCTGTTGCTGAACCGCTCCTTGCTGCTGTAAAGGCTCCCTGTGTAGGGTTTCATGAGCCATGGCCTTAAAGGATAAGCAGGGTCTCCAAGGATCATACTGGGCATTTCAACTTCCCCTATGCTGATCTTCCAGTCTGGGAAGAAAGGCCTGGCTTGCAGCTTCCTGAACAGGCCAGTGTTCCGAAAGATGTGTGCGTTATACACCTTTCCGGGCCAGCCTGCATTAATGTTAGTGAAATGCCCACAGTGATCCACAGGCGCCTGGAGAACCATAGAGAAATACCCCTTCCAATTTATGTACTCTGAGGCTAGGTAGGCTGGTGCCAAAACTGGAATATGCGTCCCATCTATTGCCCCTCCACAGTTAGGGAAAACCATTTGTGCAAAGCCAGCCACAATGTCATGCACATTACCCACAGTCACGGTTCTTCTGTGCAGGATGCAATTAATGGTTCTGCAAACTTGCATCAACACGATTCCAATGGTCGACTTTCCCACTCCAAAATGGTTAATTGCTCGGTAGCCGTCTGGAGTTGCCAGCTTCCAGATTGCAATAGCCACCCGCAGGCAGCTCTCAATCTTGTGTCCTTGAGCTGCAGGGTGGGGGCGAGCTCAGCACACAGTCCCATGAAAGCCGTTTTTCTCATGCGAAAGTTCTGCAGCCACTGTTTGTCATCCCAGACTTGCGTGACGATGTGATCCCACCACTCAGTGCTGGTTTCCCAAGCCCAAAAGCTGTGTTCCACTGCAGTGAGCATGTCCATGAATGCCACAAGCAATCTCACGTTGTAAGCGTTATGCGAGTCGACATCGGACTCCTCACTGTCAGTTTGAAGCTTAAGGAGTAACTCGACTGCCATTCGTGACGTGCTGGCAAGACCCATCAGCATATTCCTCAGCAGTTCAGGATCCATTCCCGCAGACCGAAAGGGAAGACAGAGCACACAGTACAAAAAATGTTGAAAGATGGCACCAAATGTGGACGGAATCACAGGGATTGCTGGGATGCGAAGCCATGCATCACGAGGCGTTAGGACAGGACCCAGAATGCCCTGCCCCCCCCCCGTCCCCCTTCCTACAAGCCACAGCGCCAGAATGGGAAGAGGTGCTCTGTGGCATAGCTGCCCATAGTGCACCGCTCCCAATGCCGCTGCAAGTGCCGCAAATGTGGCCACGACAGTGCGCTTGCAGCTGACAGTGTGAACACACTGCAGCGCTTTCCCTACTGTGCTCTCCGAGGGCTGGTTTAACTCACAGTGCTCTACATCTGCAAGTGCAGCCATGCCCTAAGTTTTGTTTGAAGAAATTTCAACTGTCCGGACATATAAGAACAACGTGTTCTGCACATTTTACAAGTTCTGCAAGAAGTACCACCTCTCCTCTGCTTCCTAGGAGTTGTGTAACTTTTCTTCCAAGATGCATAGTGAAGGAGGCAAAAGTCTAATTAAATATTATCACATTTGCGGTAATGCATGGCTTTATTTGAACAGAAGGTGCACTGCCACACAAAAGGTGCCATTCTGAAATTGGTTAGAAAATATGGACAGAAAATCCATCACTGGAAAACCCAAGGAGTAGAGTTTAGGAAAAAGAGTTACCCAGTAACCTATAAAAAAAGCCAAGATGGATATAAGCATGAATGGAACTGCTGGAAAAATTAATTTTCCATCTCTATTTAATGATATGGCACTAAGTTCTATGGCCAACTGACCCCATACATTACTTGGGCTCTCTTCTCTGGGAACTCCACTCAGCAATACAGCCCCTCACTGGTAAGGGTCTCCTCTCACCCCATGTACTACATGAATACAGCCCACAAAGGCAGTTGCTTTTAATATGTAATTAGCCAATCCTACATCCAGTTTTAAGGTGTCTCTATTACCATGCCAAAATTTTAAAGTGCTTGTATACTGTAGTTATCTCAAACAGTGTAACTCATGTCTTACCTTTTCATTTTGAGAACGCTGCATTTTAATTTTGCTGTGGATAGTACTCCGTTTATGAAACTGTATTGGTTTTAGTTATTTCAACCTGTAAAGCACTATCGGGGAAATCAAGCTTATTTCAGCATTGTTATATATCACAGTGAACTGCAAAATGGAAAAAATTGCCCTTGTCCTTTTTTTTTTGCGTCTTTATGATGATTAAGAAAGGTTAAAAGGTCCCCCCCCCCTCTCCCCCAGCTTGTTTTCTTACATTAGAAATTCAGGTCATCTTGGGAGACTATGTTGATTGGAGAACTAGTAAAACAGTGACATCACAAGAGCTAAAAGTGTGTACATTGAGCAAACAAGAGGGATTTTTGTTCAGACTTGTACAACTTGGCTTTGGTTTTGACAACATTTAACTTCAGTTTGGAATAAGGAAGCCTTTGTTACAGATTCAATATACATCCATCTTATGCTTTCAATTTAGATGTTAGAGCACAATAAAAATCCTGGAGACCACTCAGCAATCCTCTACCAAAACAATGACCTTCTACAGGCCTTTGTCAAGTATACAGAAGCAGAGAGGACAAGCCCAGTTTAAAAATTCTTTGCAGGCCACCTTAAAGAGCCAGATTTGTAATTTGCATCCATTTCAGAATTTGTATCTGACAAATCTAACACAGATGGAGTCAATGCAACACTAGCTTCAATGTTCCTCTTGAACTACATTTACAGTCTAATGCAATAAAATGACAAAATGTATTTTCTGGCAGGAGTCTCATTAGACAAGCCATCCTCAGCACAGCTAAACAGCCTCGCAGAGGAAACATTGGTTGACCCTGGAGAAAAGTCAGGTTTGCAATCAGATGCAAATCAGAGAGCATTATAGTTCCTCCAACTGAAAGTCTGCTGGGCATTGAAATAGAATTTCTAGGGAACATGAGAAGTTTCCAATCTACAGAATCTAGTCAGCATTATAGTCTTAGGACTCACGAAAGGAAGAAGCCCATGCAATTCTCCTCTTGCTCATTTTAACTTCAAAAATTCATACTGGAGTCTTCTTTGAATCACATCTGGTGTGCTTTATTTTTTACAAATGACCAGGCAAGAAAGGCACCCTAGCAGATACATTTGCTCAATGACAGGTCTGACTTCAGAACTTTTCAGCTGTCAGTTCAGTTACCAGTAGCACTTCTCACCTCATTTCAATTCCCAATGCCTACTTTGTTTCTGAACACCTTATTCCATCACCCTGCATTCTTCCCCAAATGCACAGCAGCAGTGAGATTCAATAGACAGTTAACTCGCAGCTGATTGTACCACCTCTGCTCACATTCTGGTGCCAGGGAAAAGCTACTGTAAGGAAACAGTGAACAGTATCTAGCACAATGGGGTCTTGGTCCATGATGAGGGCTCCCAGGCACCATAGTAATAGAAACAATAAACATACAGGATGATCATTCTGAAGACCTGTACGAAGAGTGTTTTCCCTGACCAACTGCCTTCTGGTAACCATGAAGGCACAAATGCAGAACTGAAGGAAAGTAGAGTGATTGACCCCATAGGGACTCTATAGAACTTGGTGCACTCCTATGCGCTCTACAGTTTCCTCTTCTGAGATCATTTAAAAAAAAAAAAAAAAAAAAAAAAAGACACTACAACCACATACTGAGGAAGAAGACACCTATGGATGCAAAGTCGCTCTTATCAGTGGAATGGAACTTTTATTTAGAATCAATAATCCTCACAATACAATGGAGTTGTGTTTGTCATATAAATGGGTAACCTGGGACAGCAGCTCATGAGCCCTAAAGAGTAGCCTACAATTCCATGTTCTATAATGGGCCCACACCCAGTTTTGATTCAATATCTGAACCACAGTGGAAGGTTTTTTGGGGGCAGAGGTGGGAATCAGAAGGATATGGGGGAATCCTGAATCATTTAGGCAATTACATTAATGTCCAACTAAATTCAGTAGCAGAACAGACTGTAGGGAGAGTAGCTCTGCTGTATCTTCAGGCTCTCAAGTGAGAGAAGGCAGTGAGTCCATCATAAGCTCAGAAGTTTTTCATTGAGAGCAATCTGTGACTGAGTGAGATTTGCCAAGTAGGTCACCATCAGCAGGTCCTGAGAAAGAGAAATGGATAGCAGTTAGACTGATTAAGAGAATCAAAGAGAAACGAGAAGGTGGTGATGTCAGATAGATGTGAATTTGTCTCATTAAAGCAATTTACAAACAGTGCAGTTGCCAAGCACCATTCTTCAGAGTGACACTGTTGGCTTCACAACTTAGTTTCCACTTCACTCACCAATTCGGAATACCTTGCATTCCTATAATACTCTGAATTTACAGTGCTTTTTTATCTATAGTCCTCAGAGCATTGCAAGCATTATCCCCATTTCACAGATGGAGAAGAGAAGGCATATAGTGGTTAAGTGACTTGGACAAAGTCACACAAGTCACTGAGAATCAGGAATATAAATCCATATATCCTGATTCCCAATCCAAGTCAGAAGTAGCAACTTTCATCTTAAGAATCCCAAACCACCTTACACAGAAGTGATTCTCTTTATCCAGCAATGAATTGAAGCAGCTGTTTAAACAGCACACACCACCACTACACAGGGCATTAGGACAGGAAGTGAATGCTCCAGTCAATCAAAACTGCAGGGGGAAATGAAGGGAGACCATGTAACTACCAGTTTTTCATTTTAGCTAGAACACGGGGGTCAACAACTCTATCCTTAGGGAAAGTGACCGGGGCCTTTGTTGGTATAGCACCTTCAGCAGCCCCTGCACCCCTCCAAGGCAATGCTTGGGGGAATACTGGGTCAAAACAACTCTGAGGAAATGCTCCTACTGAATCAACACGACCACCTTCTGCAGCAACTAGCTGATCCCTGGATGTCTCCCATCCAACTACTGAACTAGCCTGATCCTGCTTATAACACTTGCCACTTTTACAGAGGGTCTCAAAGTGCCTTACAGACCTTACACTTAAGCGTTGGGTGTTCTAATTTATAGGTGGGCAAACTGAGAAATAGAAATTGTGACTCTCTCCACTTATCACAGGAAGATGAGCTGGGAACAGCACCTGGGCTCAGTCCCATGCTCTAAGCAATGGATCCACTCAGCTTAGCTTGTTAGAGCTGACGGGCTCAAAACAAAGTGGTACTGATGCAGGTTTATCATGGGCAACGTACACATCACAGAAATAGTCCCTTAAAAAAAATCTGAAGCCTAAGGTTACCAGACAAAAATATTAGGCATCTCACCTTTTATCCCAGTTGCCAGTTATCTTTGAAGTCCAGACTGCAGTAAGATCTGGCTATTTACACAGTTGTCCTAAATATTTCATGTCTCAAAACAATCTAATAGCTTTCAGGTTATTCACATAATTCCTAGCAAGTTTAAGGAAGGATTCCTTTGCCTTTAATTATTGAAAAAGCTGCCTTGAGAAGTTCCCTCATCTCTCCCAGGTAGCTTTGCCCTCCTATTTCCAATTTTTGGTTACTAGTTAAAAACAGTTTCTCTAGTCACCAGCCTGGTTTTGCCTTTTTCGGCCCTGTCTATGAGCCTAACCTGACAAGTTACTAAGAATCCTTGTTCACATCAGATACTCAGCCATGAAGAATGTGATTGTTGGAGACTGGGAAAGGACCACATCTTCCACGATGTAGACAGAAATGCCATTCTCTCTAGATGGATAGAAATTCCACACTTGAATAATAAAGAGTACAGCAGCAGGAATATACTACCAACCATCTGAGTAGAATGATGTAGGTGACTGAAATGCTTGGAGATTAGAAACACTATGAAGACAGAAAACCCAATAATAATGGGGATTTCAACTCTCCCCATATTGACTGGATGTGTCATCTCAGGATGGGATGCAAAGATAAAATTTCTAGACACCATTAGTAACTGCTTCTTGGAGCAGCTAGTCCTGGAACCCACAAGGGGAGAGGCAATTCTTGATTTAGTCCTAAGTGGAGAACAGGGTCTGGTCCAGGAGGTGAATACAACTAAACCTTTCAGCAATAGCGACCACAATGTAATTAAATTTAACATCCCCGTAGGGGGAAAAAATCCCAAAGAAACCCACTGCGGTAGCATTTAACTTCAAAAAGAGGAACTAAACAAAAATGAGAAAGCTAGTTAAACAGAAGTCAAAATGAACAGTCACAAGACAAATGCCTGCAAGTTGCATAGGAACTATTTAAGAATATAAATAGATGCTCAAACTAAATGTATACCCCAAATAAACACAGTAAGAGGACCAAAAAATGCCACAATGGCTTAATAAGAGTGCAAAAGAGGCTGTTAGAGACAAAAAGACATCCTTTAAAAAATGAAAATCAAATCCTACTGAGGAAAATAGGAAGGGGCATAAACTCTGGCAAGTCAAGTGTAAAAGGATAATATGGCAGACCAAAAAAGAATTTGAAAAGCAACTAGCGAAAGAAACAGGGGGAAAAAATTGCAAGTACATCAGAAACAGGAAGCCTGCCAAACAATCAGTGGGCTACTGGACAATTGAGGGGCTAAAGGATCAATCAAGGAAGACAAAGTCCATTGCGGAGAAGCTAAATGAATTCTTTGCATCGGTCTTCACTGCAGAAGATGTAAAGGAGATTCCCAAACGAACCATTCTTTTTAGGGGACAAATTTGATGAACTGTCCCAGATGGATGTGTCAAAGATGGTTTTGGAACAAAGTAATACATTAAACAGTGATAAGTCACCAGGACCAGATGGTATTCACCCAAGAGTTCTGAAGAAACTCAAATATGAAATTACTGAATTACTAACTGTGGTATGTAATCTATTGCTTCAATCAGCCTCTGTACCAGATGAATGGAGGACAACTAATGTAATGCTGATTTTTAGAAAAGGCTCCATAGGTGATCCTGACAGTTACAGGCCAGTAAGGCTAACTTTAGTACCAGGCAAATTGGTTGAAATTATAGTAAAAAAAGAATTATAAGACACACAGATGAACACAATATGTTGGAGAAAAGAGTCAACACTGCTTTTGTAAAGGGAAACCATGCCTCACCAATCTATTAGAATTCATTGGGGGTGTCAACAAACACATGGACATGGGTGATCCAGTCGATACAGTGTACTTGTACTATCAGAAAGCCTTTGACATGGTTCCTCACCAAAGGCTGTTAAGCAAGGAGTTATGGGATAAGAGAGAAAGTTCTCTCGGATCAGTAACTCATTAAAAGACAGGAAACAAAGGGTAGGAATAAATGGTCAGTTTTCACTGAATGTAGGTGAATGAATGTAGGAGACTAACAGGGTCCCTGAAGGTTGTGTACCGGGACAAGTGCTATTCAATGTATTCATAAGTGTTCTGCAAAAGGGGGGGGGGGGGGGGGGGAAAAACAGTGAGGTGGCAAACTTTGCTGACAATACAAAATTACTCAAGATAGTTAAGTCCAAAGCTGACTGTGAAGAGTTACAAAGGGATCTCACAAAACTGGGTGACTGGGCAACAAAATGGCAGATGAAATTCAACGTTGATAAGTGCAAAGTAATGCACATTGGAAAACAATCCCAACTGTACATACAAAATGATGGGGTCTAAATGGACAGTTCTCTTAAAATGTCCACTCAATGTGGAACAGCAGTCAAAAAAAGCAAACAGAATGTTGGGAATCATTAAGAAATGGGTAGATAAGACGACAGAAAATATCATATTGCCTCTATAGAAATCCATGATACGCCCACATCTTGAATACTGCATGCAGGTCTGGTTGCCCCATCTCAAAAAAAAAAAAAAAAAGAGGTATTGGAATAGGTTCAGAAAAGGGCAACAAATTATTAGGGTTATGGAACGGCTGCCATATGAGGAGGGATTAATAAGACGGGGACTTTTCATCTTGGAAAAGAGATGACTAAGGGGGGATATGATAGAGGTCTATAAAATCATGACTGGTGTGAAGTAAATAAGGAAGTGTTATTTACTCCTTCTCATAATACAAGAACTAGGGATCACCAAAGGAAATTAATAAGCAGCAGGTTTAAAACAAACAAAAGGAAGTATTTTTTCCACACAATGCTCAGTCAACCTGTGGAACTCCTTGCCAGAGGATGTTGTGAAGGCCAAGAATATAACTGGGTTCAAAAAAAGAACTAGATAAGTTCATGGAGGATAGGTCTATCAATGGCTTTAGCCGGGATGGGCAGGGATGGTGTCCCTAACCTCTGTTTGCCAGAAGCTGGGAATGGGCGACAGGGGATGGATCACTTGATGATTACCTGTTCTGTTCATTCCCTCTGGGGTACCTGGCATCGGCCACTATCGGAAGACAGGATACTGGGCTAGATGGACCTTTGGTCTGACCCAGTACGGCCGTTCTTATGAAAGCTTGGTTAATGCTTCCTACTGTTATTCAGCGTTTGGGGGGGTACTGGCAGATCTGAATAGCTCCCTTCATATATATTTTTAATTTCAGTAACATTTGTTAATTGTGAAGCCAGGCTGACATGGGAAAAGGGACAGACACCTCTCTCGTCTCGCATAACCCAGGGACAGGTAAGCAATAGATTTGCTGTGGATCTCAGAGAGATTCCTCATGAGGAGAAAGATTTCCAGTATTCATGAAACACCCAGAAGAACCGAGTAACAGGACTCACGTTAATATTGCTGTTCAGCATTGTCTCAAAGTCCTCCGGTGAAATCTTTGGCACCTGGTTAATAAGATCCATCAGGAAGCGCCCAACAGTGTTGTCAGCAGCCACTTTACCGGACTAACCATAAAAATAAAGACATTTTACAATGAGCAAGATACAACAAACTTACTGCACAGAACAGGAAGAGCTGAGACATACAAATGCAGGGAAAGCTCTCACCCTCTCCTGTATGAACTGGATTAGATTCACAGATTCTTTGTGATCTGGTCTTATCTCTTGTGTAACACAGGCCATAGAACTTCCCCCAAATAATTCCTAGAGCAGATCTTTTATACAAACATCCAATCTTGATTTAAAAATGGTTAGTGAGGGAGAATCCATTATGACCCGTGGTAAACTGTTCCAATGGTTACTCACTGTTAAAAATGTGTGCCTTATTTCTGGTCTGAATTTGTCTAGCTTCAACTTCCAGCTGTTGGATTGTGTTACAGCTCTCTTGGCTAAATGGAAGAGCCCATTATTAAATGCTTGTTCCAATGTAGGTATTTATAGATTAATCAAATCACCCCCAGGACTTAAGCAGCTCAATTTATTTAGCTTAACAAAGGGAAGGTTATCACTACAAGGCATGTTTTCTAATCCTTTAATCATTCTCATGGCTCTTCTCTAAAGATTCTCCAATTTATCAACATCTTTCTTGAATTGTAGGCACCAGAACTGGACACAGTATTCCAACAGTGCCAAATACAGATGTAAAATAACCCTCTACTCCTACTCAAGATTTCCCTGCTAATGCATCCCAGAATCACATTAGCTCCTTTGGCCACAGCATCACACAGACATTAGCCTTACCAGCACATCCTCTGCATACTGAAGCACTGTGCTCAGGGTATCCTGGATACGGGCTGACGCTGCCCCCACCTGCTGCAAGTCACTGGATAAGCCAATCACTCGACTGGGACTCAAACAGGTTTTCATGATGAGATCAACTGTGAGGAGAGAGATGCTGAGAAACTGGCTGACACAAGGTCAGCTTCAACCACCAACCACTCCCCAGAGATTTCTAGGATGACACCTGCTTCAGCAAAACAGGAAATGCTTTTCCAGTGCTGCCTTTACTACCAATGTAATGTGGCATTTCCACAGGGATATATATATTACTTCTGCGCCACTGTGCAATGCAGATTTTTGCAGAAATTAGTGCTTTTTGTGCAGAATTTCCTTTCCCCCCCAGAGATGGACTGCAGTGCTGCTGACTGTGGCTAGGGGCTGCTGGACATGGCAGAGCACAGCTTGCACATAGAAGATACGGTCAGGGGGATGGGGAGGGAACTACAGGGATCCAGGCAACTGCAGTTCCCAGCATGCTCTGAGGGAAGGAGGCAGCGGTGTGCAGGAAACTCCACACAAACCTGGCACTGAGCATCAAGCTCTCTCCCCATCTGGATCCCTGGGCTCTGAGGGGTAGGGGGGTTGGTGTCTGGGCCTGGGGGGGGAGGAGAGAGACGGATGACATGGCTGGTTTATCAGGGGGTAGGGGATTCAGATGTATTGGCTTGTGGCGGGCACATGGCTGGGTTCTGGGAGGGAAAGGCTGTGGGTGTCCATCCCCCCAGCTGGGCTGTGGGGAGGAGGGGGCAGAGAAACAGGAACTCGGCTGTCATAGGGTGGGTTTTTTTTTTTTTTTTTTTTTTTTTACTCTCTACTCCTAAGGGAATTTGTGTGTCTATTGTCAGAGACATACTTGCTGACAGGTATTTTTAAATAAATCACCAAAATAATTAAAACTGGTGTGATTATGTAGTGTTCTTTTTGACAAATAAAATTTGCAGAATTTTAAAATACTGTGCACAGAATTTTTATTTTTTTGGCACAGAATTCCCTCAGTAGTAATATATTAGCTACATGGGGGAGCAACGGAGGACACAGGCACATGTTCCATTGACCTTAATGGAGAATGCAGGTGCTCAGAACATCTAAGAATCAGAGCACTTTAATGCCTAAACATGAAACCGTAGGCATCCAAGCTTGAAAGTTTTGGCCTCCATCCTGAGAAGCATCAGAATACTATTTGGTCTGGAATCCCTCATGCTTTTTCAGACATTTTGCTCAGCCTTTTCCCAGGTCCAAGCAATGACAATACTGCCCTCCTGGCACCTAGTACAGCTACAGCCTCACTGTGCAATTCATACACACCAAGAAGTCCCAATGATGTCTTCAACATGTCCCTGACTCTTTCACATCCAGTAATCAGAAATTTGTAAGTTGGCCTCATAATATATGTGGTCTCACTTTAGTAGGGGACACTGATAATTTGAAATTGAGTTCTTAAGAGTTAATAGCAATGCCCCTTTTTTGTGGTTTTACAATCACGTTTTCCAGTTCTGTATGTTTCTCTCTCCCAGGTTGCTGGGAGAGACTCTCACAAATTGGAAACTGACTACACCAGTGGTCCCCAAACTTTTTACACTGCATGCCCCCTTACTTCTGTCTGTGCCCCAGACCCCCATCGCTGGGCTAAGGGGACTGGCAGCCAGGGCTAAGGGGGCTGGCAATAGAGCTGGGTGGTGCTCCGTCCTCACCCACCAGGGGAGCTGGCCTGGGCCCCAGGTGGGCCCCCCCAAACATTCCTCTGCATCCCACAGTTTGGGGACCTCTGGACTACACAGAGTGCTGTCAAATAGATGGAATGTATGAAATAATTCTCCAAACTCTGATATACAATCTCAGGAATTCCCTGTTGTCTCATGTCAATTCTGATTGAAACAGAAGTCACATAAAACATGCCAAGTACTAGGCATGTATGTAATCAAGGCTGATGGCCTTCTGAAAGAAAAGACCACTGCTGACCCGTGGATGAGAGCCCCCAGTGTCTTTAATGTTAGGAACAGACATTTTTGCCTTTATCGCTCCCATTTTGTCTATAATCTCTTTGCTTCTTTACAGTGGTTTTGTGGCCTGACCTTTTGATACTTGGTTGTTTCTCTTCTCCACCCTCCCAGATCCCATTTTCTAATCCATTCACAATCCTCTATCGTACCCCACAGCTCAATGCTCTGCATTCACTCCACAACTCCTAAATCTGTGCCACTCTGCCCCCAAAATGCTGGGCCACTTCAACTTTCACCAATCCCCAGAACCCTGACAGCACCATTTCATCAGCACTGAACAACAACAAGAAATCCTCTAATATGGGGAGCAGGGAAACAAAGAGGATGAGGCACTGAGCACCAAGGCAAAGACTTCTGTAAGCAGCTCTCAGGTATGCAAGCTAGGGATGCAGATTCCCGTGATCCCCAGACACGCAAATCAAGCACCCAAATATCTGGTTAGGACCAACAAGAAGAACAAGCCGGCTTACCTCCTATCCGCTCAGTGTCATAGTAAACATACTTCACTGTCAGAGGTGTGAACATCACCCCCATGGTCTTACCAGGGACCCCCATCGGAGCACTAGAAAAGACAAGATTTACATAACATAGCATAAGTAATAGCCAACACAGATGCATCAACAAGTAATGCCAAACCAATTTCACTTCCTTCTTTGACAGGGTTACTGGCCTACTGGGTATGGGGGCAGCAGTAGACATGGTATGACATTCCCATAAAGAATATAGGGAAATGTGGTCTAGATGAAATGACTATCAAATGAGTGCACAACTGCTTGAAAAACCATAATCAAAGAGCAATTATCAATGATTCACTGTCAAACTGGAAGTGCATGTCTAGTGGGGTCCCGCAGGGGTCAGTCCTGGCCTAGTACTACATAGTATTTTCATTCATGACTTGGATAATGAATTGGATATGTATAAAATTTGTAAATAACATCAAACCGGGAGGGATTGCAAGCACTTTGGAAGACAGAAATAGAATTCAAGAAGATCTAGATAAATTGGACCATAATGAGTAAGATGAAAATCAATAAAGACAAGTGCAAAGTACTTCACTTAGGAAGGAAAAAAATCAAACACACAAATACAAAATGGGAAACAACTGGCTAGACTGTACTGCAGAAAAGGATAGTGAAGCACAAACGGAATGAGCCACCAATGTGATACAGTAGTGAAAAAGGCTAATATTCTGGGCTGTATTAACAGGAGTGTCATATGCAAGACATGGGAGATAACTGTTCTGCCAGACCCTGCAATGGTGAGGCCTCAGCAGGAGTATTGCAGCCAGTTTTGGGTTTCACACTTTAAGAAAGAGATGGATAAATTGGAAAGTCCAGAGAAGAGCAACAAAAATGATCAAAGGTTTAGAAATCTTGACCTACAAGGAAAGGTTAAAAAGCTGGGCATGATTAGTACTGAGAAAAGACAACTGGGGGGAGAATCTGATAAGTCTTCAGATACGTTAAGGGCTGTGATCATTCTCCATGTCCATTGAAGGTAGGACAAGTAGTAATGCGCTTAATCTGCAGCAAGGGGGAGTTAGATTAGAGATTAGGAGAAAATGTCTAACAATTGGGATAGTTAAGTATTGGAATAGGCTTCTGTCACGGAGTATGGGGGGACTCAGGGCCCTGCACTCCCGGCTTCCTGCGATTCACCATGACTCTCAGCCATCCAGTAAAGCAGAAGGTTTATTTAGACGACAGGAATACAGTCCAAGACAGGTCTTGCAGGCACAGACAACAGGACCCCCTCAGTTAGGTCCATCTTGGGGTCCCCGGGCACCCTAGCCCCCCTGGGAGGTCAGAGCCCCGTCTGCCTCCCAGCCATGGTCACTAGCCAGCTCCTGAAACTCTGCCTTCAGCGACCCCTCCCACAGCCTTTGTTCAGTTTCCCGGGCAAAGGTGTCACCTCGCCTCTCACTCCTTCCTGGGTTCTCATGTTACATGCTCAGGTATTCTCCGTTGGTCAGTCTCCCATCCCCCAATGCAGACTATCCTAGCCACACTCCCCTGTCAGCATTCACAGACCACTTTAAGAACAGTCCCAGTTCATCACAGCTTCCAAGGGAAGCTCTGGAATCCTCATAATTGGATGATCTAGGTCAAAGATTCTCAAACTTCATTGCACCCCGACCCCCTTCCGACAACAAAAAAACCCCCACAAACCTAGGAAGCGGGACTGAAGCCTTAGCCTGCCGGAGCCCCACCACCCTGACTGGGGGACAGGCAAAGTCCAAGTCCCACAGTCCTGGGCTTGGGGGGGGCGGGAGGGTGAAGAGCCTAAAAGCCCAAGGACTTCAGCCCCAGGCAGGGGCCTGTAATCTGAGCCCTGCTGCCCAGGGCTAAAGTCTTTGGGCTTTGGCCCTGAGGGAGTGTGGTGGCTCGAGCTTTAGCTTCGGCCCCAGTTGGCAGGGCTTGGGCTTTGGCACTTGAGCATGGCACCACAGTCAAAGACACAGCTGGGAATAGAATCAAGAGACCTGGTTCACAGCCTCTGTTCTAGCCAGTAGACAACATTGCCCTAATTAGGACAATCAAGTAACTAAATCCCTCCCTACCCTAGTCTGTCCCTTTTTGATAATCCCACTGCAGATCCTTCTTTCCAAAGCGGGATCCATCTCCCCAAAATACCTGACATAGGCTTTAATGCTCATGCGCCCATTCTGGAGACTGGTGTCCACAGTGAGGTGGATTGGATTGTGTGCTTCCCGGCTATAATACTCATGGATCAGGACAGAGTGCTCTGTAATGTCATGGCCCGTAGCATACCTTAGAAAACACAACATAAGAACATGAGACTTGGGCATCCAACACTTCACATTTCAGAAATACTGGGATATTTGCCATTGAGCAGTGATGTGCCCACAACTCTGCTCTGAACACATTATCAATTTGTAGCAGGATGTGAAGGGAAAAAGTTTGAGTTCCATCTGCTCAGGACATCATTGCACTTTGCTATCAGATACATGAATTTAGATGCACTTATCATTAGGCTTTGAACTGCTCTCTGATTAAAAGTAATTCCAAGCACATTAGAGGAAAATAAGCTCTTAGGTAAAGAGCTACAACCCAATTCCTCCATAAACTGAATATCAGAGCTAAAAATACAGGACTATATTAATCCAGCTGCTTTAACTGTCCTGCAGTTAATATCTTCGAAACATAATTAACTTAAATTCATTGCAGCTTGGACCTCACTGAGGTATATAAACTGTTAGCCTCCACAACAGCCTTCTGAAGAGAAGAGTCAGGGTTTGCATTAATTTCTTCAGGAATAAAACAAAGCTGGTTCATAGAACCTCAGAAAAGACCTAATGAGGTTCTCCACACTCCACCCCTGAGAGGTCTACGAAGTGCAGTTCTCTACATCACTTCACCTGATTTTCCAACAATCTCTTGGGAGAAGACTCCAGCAGGGCCGGCGCTTCCATTTAGGCGACCGCACCAGGATTTGGGGCGGGGAGGGGGGGGCGGCAATTCAGCAGCGGGGGGTCCTTCCGCACTCTGGGTCTTCGGCGGCAATTCTGCGGCGGGTCCTTCACTCGCTCTGGGACCCGCCGCAGAATTGACGACGACGACCGGGAGCGCGGAAGGACCCCTGCCTAGGGCGCCAAAAACCCTGGCGTCGGCTCCTGGACTCCAGTATCAGAAAATATTGCCCCACTACATACACTTTATTCCCTTTTTTAAACAATATATCCCATTTCTTGAGGTTTATATTCTATATCCCCAGCTGTCATTTCAGCAAACTATGCTGCTTATTCAAAGTCTATAATGCAGTGTACCGTATTTCAAGATGCATAATGGGGCCACATAACTGCTAAGCACAAGTCACATGTTTGCAGTAGGGAAGATGACTTACCACCCCAAAATGATTTCACTAGGGGAAACCTTCTTGTGCAGCTCATACATATTCTTGGCAAATTCCATATCGACAGCCACCTGAAAACCACAACAAAGCAGCATGAGGCAATCAATTGCAGGAGTGCTTAAATTCTAGCAGCAGGTAGTGAAATGGAAGGTTCTTGTTGTCAATTAGACCTCAGAGAAGACTTTTCCCTTAGTAGTTACTAGCCCACTGTAAGCAGAACGAGTGCTTCATTGCCCTCCGTATACTAGTACAATGCGGGAGGATTTCACCAAAAGACCCTGCCAACATACATCATGGCTAGACTCTTCTAATCATACACCTCACTCAAAGGGTAGTGAATTCTAGAGCCACATGCACTAACAGAGACTCAGACAGATCCAGGACTTCCAGAAAACCAAAGGCAAAAGGTGAAACATGAAGGAAAGGAGTGCAAACATTAGCATGATGCGATTGTTCTCACTCATGCAGCTATTCTGATAGCCAAGTGAGCTAGCCCACTAATACTCAGCATCTTCCACTTGAGGACTTCAGAGTACTTCACTGTCATGCTATTTAGTCTCCCAACTCTCCTCTGTGCTAGGATGGACACGTTCAAGGAACAGAGGCCGAGGCCATCACCCACCTCATCTTCAGACTCGTTGTGTGGGACCGAGAAGCAATTGGTGACTTCCACTGAGAGCTTGTCCACAGTGCCTGCAGAGCAGAGAGTGAGACTGAGGGGAGGTGCTGGGCGGGCTCAAGCACCCCAGGCCCTACCCTGAGACGCCACCCAGGTGTGAAGCTCAGACTCCCCTTACAGCGAGGGCCAAGGTGGAACCCAGGGGAGCGAGGGGGCCTTGACTAGCCAGGGGAAGCCTGGAAACCGACACAGAGCCCTGCCATCAAACCCAGTAGGCCGGGGGAGAGCCAGGCCCACCGACCCCGGGGGATCGGGGGCGGGGGAGGAGAGCCGGGGACCGGAGGCGGTGGGAGAGCCAGGCCCCGCTGACCCCGGGGGACCAGAGGCGGTGGGGGCGGGGGAGAGCCGGGGACCGGAGGCGGGGGGTTGAAGAGAGAGACAGGCCCCACTGATCCCGAGGGTTCTTACCTAGCAGGGTCCCGATAACCCGGGCCGCGCCCTCGTTGCGCCGCTCGAAGCTGTCCACGATGGAGGCCAGGATGACCGGGTGCAGCCGGACCACGCGGCCGCCGGGGAAGGGGCCAGGCAGCGCCGCGGGGACCGGCGGGCCCGGGGCTGCTGTAGGGGGAGGCAGAGGCGGCGCTACGCCTCCCGCTGGGGTCGCCGCCACTGGCAGTGCGGCTGCTGGGCTTGGGGCTGCCAGGCCGGAAGCAGTGACGGGGGATGGGGACAGGGACGGGACCTGAGCTACCGCCGCCATTTTGCAAAGAAAGGAGCGAGACCACCCACGCCAGCAATAATAGGCTGAGCCAGGCACCTGTTACAAACCTTGCCTTCTCATTGGATGGAAGATGAGTCCAGCCCGCCCTCTTCGCCTCTTAACCAACCCGGAGAGGGCAGGGGAAGACCGAGCTCGCGGAGTGGGTGAGGATGCATCTAGGTCACTTCATCATTGGCTGATATTGACTATAGTTCCCGCCCCGTGAGTGTCCACAAGCTTTCCCATTGGCTAGAGGTGACCCACCACTTCAGCATCCGCAAGCTCATCTATTGGCTTGGCGATGGCTGTACCTGGGAAGGGATAGGGTCACGGGTCTCTCCAGTTGGGGGGGGGAAGCAGCCTCACTTGCTGCCCCCACCCCGCTGCTGTCATTGGCATGGTACAGTGACCATACAATGTATTTAAATGGGCCCACCACTATGGTAACAAGTGTCTGGCCGTCTTCTTGATTGTATCTCCCCTGTGAGGTGGGGATGGCCGTCATGCCGCCCTCCCCATGTCACCATCCTGCAGCCGAGGGCAGAGAGAGGGAGGCCCAGATCCTCAACAGTTGCGCACGTCAATGGACATTTGGAGCCTAAAGGCGGGTGAGGAGAGGGGCCTAAGTGACTTGCCCCAGCTCACCTGAAGTCTGTTGTGGAGCAGGAAATTGGACTCGGGTTCACTCACAGGCTTGAGCCCCAGCCATTAGACTTCTCTTCTTTGCTGGCTGGCCAGATGGAAATACAGAATGGCTAATGATCAGTGTTGTGCCACAGGGCCTTCTAGTATCATTGCTTTCAGTTCTTGCTCTGGATTTGGCAGTGAAGCCCATTCACCCTTCTAGCCCTGTTTCACTTTATTTTTCTTTATAATCTCCTTTCATGATTGAGTCATTACTGCCCATGTCATGCAAACTTGAGTTCTGCAATGATGGGGTATCTTCCCAATTTGCAGAGTGACCCTCTCCCCCTGCTTGTTACTGGGAGTAGTGTCTCTAGTTGCCCTGTGGCCTATGGTAAAAATGTACCCCTCTATTGCAAGTAAAATAAAATATTACATTTTTTTATTTATCCTGGCTGGGAGTAATTTTTATCTGGTTAATTGTATGGGACTGTGTCTGACAGTGTTATTCCATTATTAGAACGTTAACTGACTGTTGCCCCTTGTGGCCTGCATGCTTAGTAAATTATTTGGGGCCTTGCAGGTGGTTCACATTAGGGAGAGAAATTGATGAAAGAGTCAGATATTTCTTTGATGCAATCCTGTTTCACTGCAGAGAATGTACACAAAGTCCTGTTTCCCTAAACCACAGAGATAATTTCCTTGCTCACAGTTTCAAGCCTGCCTTCCCAGCATGCTCTCTTCCCAGAAAGGTTTCTCTTGCTTTCTCTCAGGGCTATGCTACCAGTGTTTCTTGTGCTGTTACACACACAAAATCAAATTAATCCCCAGCCCCTGTGTTTGTTACACTGCTCTACAGCCAAAATGCTTCTGAAATAAATGTAGTCAAA
>NW_020664661.1:1798563-1842954 GCF_002925995.2 Terrapene triunguis | reverse complement strand
TCTCTGAAGCAGACGACTTCTCAAAAATTGTAGACCAGTGTTATTAGTCCCCAGAGAAACTCCCTGGCCTCCATGGCCCAATTTCTGCCCAGACCTTGTATGTGGTCTAGTCCTTGGATGGTGGCTTCCACTGTTTCAGTTATCACTAAAGAATGAGTCATTTAATTGTTCCTTCATTTAGCCCCAGTGGAAGATGGCTAACATGTCCATCAGCTTCAATTAAGTTTGCAATTGCCCCTGAGAGCCCCCTCACCATCTAGTATAACATGCCCAATGACTCACCCCAATGTAAAAAGAATCAAGCACTTCCCTGCTTTTGCATCACATTAAAGTGGCTTTCTTTAATTACCAGAGTAACATAGCATTAACACTCCCTCTGGGAAAGCAGAGGTAATGCTGCAGTGAAAATCCAGATGCTGTCTAAAAAGTTAATGACTTAATTCCATGTCAAATTGATATCAAAATATATCTTCCCTAAAGTTAGAGTAGTGATGAGTCTCATCACCAGGTGATCAAAAACAAACAAACAAAAAAACAAAAACCACACAGGAGAACATATGGTCTTTAGTCACTATGTAGAAATATATAAACCCAAGCTAAAATGAGTGACTTCAGAGATGAACTTTTAGTGAGGAAAAACAAAGAAACGTCCATATGCTATCACACATTTTCACAGAGAGAACAGGCTGAATTTTCACTCTCAGAAATGTTTGAAGTGGGGAAAGGATGGGGGAAAACAGAATGGATTTTGAAAATTAAAAAACCGAAAGAAAAACAAGGTAGTAATTAGCTCCCAGCTCACTAAGTAAATAGCCAAGTGTTGTGGTACTGCTACCCTTACTTCTGTGCTGCTGCTTGCGGTGGCGCTGCCTTCAGAGCTGAGCAGCTGAAAAGTGGCAGCTGCTGGCCAGGAGTCCAGCTCTGAAGGCAGAGCTGCCACCAGCAGCAGCATAGAAGTAAGGATGGCATAGTATGGTATTGCCACCCTTACTTCTGTGCTGCTGCCTGCAGTGCTGGGACCTCAGTTAGCAACCGCCACAGTCTGGCCGTCCAGCTCTGAAGGCAGCAGCGCAGAAGTAAGAGTGGCATAGTATGATATTGCCACCCTTACTTCTGCACTGCTGGTGGCGGGGTACTGCCTTCAGAGCTGGGTGCTCAGCCAACAGCCACTGCTCTCCGGTTGCTCAGCTCTGAAGTCAGCACAGAAGTAAGGGTGGCAATACCATGACTGCCCTAAAATAAGCTTGTGACCCCCCCCTGCAACTCCCTTTTGGGTCACAACCCCCAATTTGCGAAACTCTGGTCTCCCCTATGAAATCTGTTTAGGGTAAAAGCACACAAAAGACCAGATTGCACAGTGGGAGACCAGATTTCACAGTCCATGATGCATTTTTCATGGCCATGAATTTGTTAGCATCCTAATCATTGCCATCAAGTGTGGCATATCCTACAGGGTAGAAGAATAATCAAATAGGTGAGAGGTGTTTGCAACCTGGCTCACCCTACTAACTCTTCAGGCTGAAGAAACAAGAGAGATGCAGGGTCATAAAATAACAAAATAGGATTCAACTTGGAAAAATGCAAGAATCTGGGGGGAAGTAATCTGAATCAATGATATTCAGCACAAGGGAGAAAAGTGGGAAGTCTGAAAGAGACTTAAGATTGAAGCAACCTTCAAGAATGGAAAATAGACTCATAGACTCATAGACTTTAAGGTCAGAAGGGACCATTATGGTCATCTAGTCTGACCTCCCGCATGATGCAGGCCACAAAAGCTGACCCACCCAATTACCCTTATCTCAGCTGTTGAAGTCTTCAGATCGTGATTTAAAGACTTCAAGTCGCAGAGAATCCTCCAGCTTGCGACCCCTGCCCTATGCTGCGGAGGAAGGCGAAAAACCTCCAGGGCCTCTGCCAATCTACCCTGGAGGAAAATTCCTTCCCGACCCCAAATATGGCGATCAGTAGAACCCCGAGCATACAGGCAAGATTCTCCAGCCGGACCCACATTTTACCAGCGATGGTAAAGAAAAGAAAGCTTCAGCTTTAGAATTGGAAGAGCAGAAGTGGTGTCCTATCAGAGATAATTGCTTGAGCCTCAGGAAGCTTCAGCTGTTAGAATATTTTAGTAAGGCATCAAGTTTTAGTGCACCGAGTATTTTTTGATATATGAAGGGGAGGAGTTGGTTAGTATTTTGACTTTGGTGATAAAGCTCATTAAACAATTTAAATAGTCTCCATGAGACAGGGTGCACTTGCCCCGCACTGGACGACAAAGGGTTAACCCCATACTTTGGACAGAGGAAGCCTTGGCCCTGCTGGGCATGCGCCTACTGGAGCGCCAGTATAAAAGGGAGTAACCCAGCTCAGTCAGAATGGATTGCTGAGAAGAGAGGATGCATATTGCAGGTGCCTGCCTGGGAGCTGCTGGAGCCATAGACTGTGGTAGCCTGGGCAGATACCTGGCTACCTGCAGACATCCAGGAGGCACTGGAACTGTTGGGAGCTCTGGAGACCCAAGGTGTGGACCATGCCACTTGAAGACAGGGTAGAAAGTAGCCTAGGGGGATTAGCCATTGATCCAGCTGTAGGAACAGGAACTAAGTCAGCATGTTTTGGTTGTCTCCCTGCAGACCCAGTGAAGAGTACACTTACCCCTAGCAGGGCCCTGGGATAAGATCTGGTGGTGGAGTAGGAGGGCCTGGGTTCTCCTACCTTAGCCATCTTCCCCCCCAGTGGTGGCCCCTCCCCTGCAGCCCTGTGAGGCAGGATAGCCATATTGACTCAGCCATGGGGCTATAATGCTCTCCCCATGCCCTCAAGGTGGGCTGGAGTGTACTTGCCACATGATACTCTGTGATGAAGTGGGGATTTTCCCTTGTTATGTTGTATGTGAGTTTTACTATTTTGCATGAATACTGTGTGTGCCTCAGTTTCCCAGTGTGCTGCACCAGTATCTTGGTGGTGGGAATTTGTGTGTGTGTGACTTTGGCTGAGACCCTCTGGGGCAGGTGAAGCTGCTCCAGCTGCCTTCATGTATGCTATGGCCAGTGCCCTTCATAACCTGGGACCCAATAGGGGGATGCAACCAGGTGATGACCAGGTGACTCTTTGTCCAGGAAGTGAGACCAAGATAAGGGGGAGAAGCAATGGGGATGTCTGAGGTCAGGTTGCTGGAAGCTGGCAGACTGCTTGGGAGGACTGGAAGAGGGGGAGTCCAGGGCATCAGGCCTGGGACTCCCCAGGAGGGACTTGACTGAGAGTCACTGATTTCTGTGCTAACAAGTTCTGTTCTACTCTGTGTTCCTGTTGCCTAATAAACCATGACCCCCCTGTTTTGATGGCTGAGAGTCACTGCTGACTGGAGCCTTGCCCGGGTGGACTTGCTGCAGGAAGTGCACGGTGAGACAGGGGATGCTGAATGCTCCAAGGTCAGACCCAGGAAGGTTGAAGTTGTGTAGGCTTCTTACCCTGCTGATAGTATGCTTGGAGAGAGGAGGCATGCTCCCCAAGAGTCCTGATTGGCTTCATATGGAGTAGTTCCAGAGTGTTGCCCGGTGACTCCATGACAACTGGCGGCAGTGGTAACTGGACAGAGCATCCTGCAGTAAAACGAAGGGAGGATTAGTGAGAGACAGGCATGCTGAAGGCTCAGAGGTGTGGTTCCAGGAGGTGGAGGAGCCTACGGCTGAACCCTGAGAGAGAGTGGACCCCTGAGAAGGGCTGTTGTGCTTAAGGGGTTCCTCCCAGGGACCATGGGGAGCTGAGAGAGCACAGGCCTGTGAGTCCATGACTACTTTGGAACAGCGAAGAGATGGCCTATAACTGTCTCCTTAAGAAGGACATTGTAGAGTTTTGCAGAGAGAAAGGGCTGTGCATTGGAAAGCTCACCAAGGCACAGCTGATTGCTCAGTTGGAAGTGGATGATCGCTCTAAGGAGTTGATTCCTGACACATCTGGGAGCCCCTGGAGTCCCCAAGGCCCCTGTCCCTGACCAGCAGGGGTCTTCACTGGGTTCCCTGTTGGTAGATCTGAGAAGGATGGAATTGGAGCTGAGATTGAAGGAGTCAGAGGAGCATGAAAGACAGGGAAGGCATGAAGCACAACAGCAGGAGAGACCGTAGCAGCATGAACTGGCAATGACTGAGCTGAGAGGCAGAAGGATCTGTCTGGGGTGAGTGGGGATGGACCCCGGGGTGCCAGTTCCGCAGGGACCTCAACACAAAATTGCTGCCCCAGGTTAAGGAGGGGGGAGATATGGATGTCTGTCTCATGGCCTTTGGGAAGGCTGGCAATTGGAACCAGGTGGACCCTGTGGAAGGCTCTGGTGTCTAGCCCCCTTCCTGGGTCCCAAGACCATAGAGCTGTTTAGCCAGATGGGCAGTGTGGCAGACTGGCTCTCACTCCTGGCTCCAGCATATATGTCTGCATGTACTCTCCTGGGCTCAGGCCCCTTGGGCCCCAGTGGGAGCAGAAGGTGGCAGTCAATGGGGAGACGTTCCTGGGGTGGTGCGATCCTGGGACCGAGAACTGTTGTCAGGCCCCAGGTGGTGCAGCCTCAGATGCTGAGGGGTTGTGTGACCTGGGTGAAGGGCCCAGGGATGAAGCCATTTGCCCTGCCTATGTGTCAGATCCCTGTGCAGACACTGGAGGGGTCATGCTGGCAGGTAGTTGGGGGTTCTCCAAGATATCGGCTGTGACCTCTTGTTGGGGGATGACTGTGTTCCTTTGGGACGGGATCTAGGCCCTACTCCTGTAATGGCCGAGGATTTGAATCCAGGGAACCAATTGGCCAAGACTGAAGCTGTCAGTGAAAATGCAAATGACCTGGCTGGCAGGGAGGAGGAGTTGCTAAGCTCAGGTGCCCTGCCTGTCTGTAACCAGACCCCTGGAGCTGAATGGGACAGAGATACTCCCCTGCATACAGGAGAGGTGGCTCATGCTAGCTCTGATGCTGTGAGCAAAGCAGTGGGCCTGCTGCCTGCCCTCAATGGACCTCAGGAGGTCATCTAGTCCAACCCCCTGCTCAAAGCAGGACCTAATCCCAACTAAATCATCCTAGCCAGGGCTTTGTCAAGCCTGACCTTAAAAACCTCTAAGGAAGGAGATTCCACCACCTCCCTAGGTAACCCATTCCAGTGCTTCACCACCCTCCTAGTGAAAAAGTTTTTTTCCTAATATCCAACCTAAACCTCCCCCACTGCAACTTGAGACCTTGTTCTGTCATCAGGTACCACTGAGAACAGTCTAGATCCATCCTCTTTGGAACCCCCTTTCAGGTAGTTGAAAGCAGCTATCAAATCCCCCCTCATTCTTCTCTTCTGCAGACTAAACAATCCCAGTTCCCTCAGCCTCTCCTCATAAGTCATGTGCTCCAGCCCCCTAATCATTTTTGTTGCCCTCCGCTGGACTCTTTCCAATTTTTCCACATCCTTCTTGTTGTGTGGGGCCCAAAACTGGACACACTACTCCAGCTGAGGCCTCACCAATGTCAAATAGAGGGGAACAATCACGTCCCTCAATCTGCTGGCAATGCCCCTACTTATACAGCCCAAAATGTCGATAGCCTTCTTGGCAACAAGGGCACACTGTTGACTCATATCCAGCTTCTCGTCCACTGTAACCCCTAGGTTCTTTTCTGGAGAACTGCTGCCTAGCCACTCGGTCCCTAGTCTGTAACAGTGAATGGGATTCTTCCGTCCTAAGTACAGGACTCTGCACTTGTCCTTGTTGAACCTCATCGGGTTTCTTTTGGCCCAATCCTCTAATTTGTCTAGATCCCTCTGTATCCTGTCCCTACCCTCCAGCGTATCTACCACTCCTCCCAGTTTAGTGTCATCTGCAAACTTGCTGAGAGTGCAGTCCACGCCATCCTCCAGATCATTAATGAAGATATTGAACAAAACCGGCCCCAGGACCGATCCTTGGGGCACTCTGCTTGAAACCGGCTGCCAACTAGACATGGAGCCGTTGATCACTACCCGTTGATATCGTTGATCCCAGGGGGATCAGAGACCCCATCTGAGTGTGGGGAACCACAGCCAGGGTGGGACAGCTGCCAACCAGGGCTGCCTTGTCTAGAGATGCAAAAGGCCCGGGACAAGGGTAAAGCAGCTTTGAGATACATGCCTGTCATAGAGGAACCTTTTCAGAAGGTGGCCATGGGAATAGTGGGGCCCCTCAGCAAGGCAACCCATGCAGGGAAAAAATACCCATTCTGGTGGGGGTAGATTTTTGGTACCTGTTACCCAGAGGCAGTGGCTCTGTCCTCTATCAAGGCAGACACTGTGGTAGATGTGCTGCTGACTGTTTTCAGCAGAGTGGGGTTTCCCAAGAAGGTTCTTGTAGACCAGGGGTACAACTTCATGTCAACCCTGCTCCAGTGCTTGTGGGAGAAGTGTGGGGTCTGGCACACCTGGGCCTTGGTGTATCGCCTTCAGTTCAACAGGCTGGTGGAGAGATTTAATAAGACCCTGAAGATGATGCTGAAGACTTTCCTGGGCCAGCATCTGCAGGACCGGGACAAGTATTTACCCCATCTGCTGTTCACGTACAAGGAAGTGCCCCAGGAACCCAGGGGGTTCTCTCCTTTGCAATTGCTATATGGGAGGGGAGTGAAGGGACCCCTGGACTTGGTGAGGGACGAATGGGAGGGGAAGGCCTCCCCTGATGGAGAATCAGTGGTGGAGTATGTACTGAGTTTATGGGTCTGGCCAGGGAGAACCTAGCCAGGGCCCAAGGGAGGCAGCAGGTCTGGTACAACAGCTCACCGGGTCCCCAGTGCCATAGGCTGAGGGTTCTCATCCCGGTGAGGAAGAATAAGCTGCCTGGGATGGGCCCCTCAAGGTCATCAAGCAGCTGAACGAGGAGAACAATGTGGTGGAATTGCCTAACCGGGCTCACAACCACCGAGGGGACCTGTAGTGAGCCGGTGTGGCGCCCCTCCGTCCCGCATGGGGCCGAACTTCCCCTAACCCCAACGTGGGCGGAGCCACCGGGTCTGGTGCCTGCCCCTCCGAGGTCACGTCCCCGACCCGGAAGTATAAAAGCCCGCCGGCAGACCTCAGTGAAGCCCAGGCCGGCAGAGAGAGCAGACATCCTGGGTCGAGTTCCCGCTTGGGAGAGAGCCGCAGGCCGTGAGCCGCCTGCCACCCCACCGCGCCGGTCGAGCCTACCTCTCGCCAGGTACCCCGAGGAGGACTGGCCAAGCCTGCCCCGGACCCGCTACCCCAAGGAGGACTGGCCAAGCCTGCCCCGGGCCTGCTAGGCACCAAGTGCGGGGCTCAGCCCGACCCGGGCGACCAGAAATCGGACCCTGTTTCTCCTGTGGGAAGCGTGGGCATCTCCAACACGACTGCACTGAGATGGACTGCAGCTTTGGGCACGTGTGCGCCGGGGAGAACCGTGCCCGACCCCCGCAGGCCGCCAAGGTCACCGTGCCCGTCGTTGTTGGAGAGTGCCAGACCCGAGCCCTGGTTGACTCGGTCTGTGGACAGACCCTAGTCCGCCAAAGCCTGGGCTTCCCCGAAGACCCCCAGCTGGGGAATATCCTCTTGCAATGCATCCATGGGGACGTTCGCCCTTATGCCAGTGCCCGAGTCCCACTGACCGTTGACGGGGTCACGCGGACCATGGTGGTGGGCCTGGCCCCGCGACTCGCTTACCCCGTGATCTTGGGGCGAGACTGGCCAGAGTTCCCGAGCATCCTAGGCTCCCATGCACAGGAGACGCCCGATATCACCCCCGCCCTGGAAAGGGACTGCCGCGAGAACCCCCTGGAGGAGACTGACGAGGAGGGACCTCGGAGCCAGGAACAAGAGCCTAAAGACCTCCCACTAATACCGGCAGGTGACCCTCAGATCGCTACGGACTTCTGCCGAGACCAGCGGGAGGATCCCACCCTGAGCAGGGCCTATGAACAGTTGACCGCAGTAGATGATGCGCTGATTGATCCCGCCCGGGCCAAGGGATGGCCCCAGTTCGAACTACGGCGGGACCGCCTCTATCAGATCGACCGAGATTCCCGCACCGGGGAGGTCCAGAGGCAACTGATGGTGCCCCGGTGCCACCGTCGAGCGGTGATGCAGCTCACCCACGACGTCCCCGCAGCCGGGCACCTGGGCCAAGAGAAAACCCTCGCACGGATTCTGTCCTGGTTCTTCTGGCCGGGAGTGCACCAAGAGGTGCGGAACTACTGTAGCTCCTGTCCGGAGTGCCAGCTGGCTGCTCCCCCACGGACAGCCCCGGCCCCATTAGTCCCTATGCCCATTATGGAGACCCCGTTTGAGTGGGTGGCCATGGACTTGGTGGGACCCCTCCCAAGGAGCCGGGCCGGGTTTTTCTATATCCTGGTCATAGTGGACTACGCGACCCGTTTTCCCGAGGCTGTCCCCCTCCGGAGTATCACTGCAAGGGCCATTGCCGACGAACTCGTCAAGGTCTTTGCCCGCGTGGGCTTGCCCCGGGAGATCCTCACCGACCAGGGCACCAATTTCACCTCCCGCTTACTACAACAGGTCTGCCAGCTCCTTGGGATTAAACAGCTGCGCACCTCTGTATACCACCCGCAAACCGACGGCCTAGTCGAGCGGTTCAGCCGCACCCTGAAGAACATGCTGTGCAAGTTCTCCCCTGAAGACCTGCGCCAATGGGACCAGTTGATCCCGCCATTGCTCCTGGCCGTCCGTGAGGTACCCCAAGCATCCACCAAATTCTCTCCCTTCGAGCTGTTATACGGCCGTCGGCCGAGGAGACTGCTGGATCTCATAAGAGAAGCCTGGGAACAAGCCCCGTCACCCACTCAGGGCCTTCTCCAATATGTCCTCCAGCTGCAGGGACGCCTAGCACAAGCTGGAACTCTCGCTCGAGAGAATCTGAAGGCCGCGCAGGAAACCCAGGCCCAAACATATAACCGGGAGGCCCGAGTCCGCGAGTTCCAGCCGGGCGACCGGGTGCTCCTTCTCTTACCCTCCAGTGAGTCCAAACTACTGGCACGGTGGCAGGGGCCATATGCGGTGATCCGGAAGGTTGGGCCAGTCACCTATGAGATCAACCAGCCCGACCGCCGAAAAAAAGTCCAGCGGTATCACGTCAACCTCTTGAAACCCTGGAGGGAACGGGAAGGCCTCCTGATTAATCCCTGTCCACCCGAGCCTGAGTTAGGGCCTCGGGTTACAGCGGCCAAGGACATCGGCACGTCCCAGCTCGGAGAGTCCTTGACTGGGGAGCAGCGGAAACAGACCGAGTGCCTCCTGCGGGCATTCTGCGGGACGTTCACCGACCAGCCAGGCTACATGGCCCTCGTGTACCATAACATTCAGACGGAGCCGGGGGTAGTGATCCGAGAGTCAATGAGACCCCTTCCCTATCGTATGCGGCAGGTCGTCGAGGAGGAGGTACGAGTCATGCTAAAGCTGGGCGTCATTGAACCGTCCCAGAGCGAGTGGCGCAGCCCAGTAGTCCTGGTTCCCAAACCCGACGGCACCCAGCGCTTTTGCATCGATTTCCGCCGGGTTAATTCCATCTCGAAGTTCGATGCCTACCCCATGCCCCGGGTAGATGAGCTGCTGGACCGGTTAGGCAAGGCCCGCTTCCTCACAACTCTGGATTTATGCAAAGGGTATTGGCAGATTCCCCTTGACCCCACGTCACAGGAGAAAACTGCTTTTGCCACCACCACCGGCCTCTACCAATTCACCCAGATGCCTTTCGGTCTCCATGGTGCCCCTGCGACGTTCCAGCGACTCATGGACCGCCTCCTGCTTCCTCATCGGGAATACGCGGCCGCATACCTGGATGATGTAGTCATTTATAGTGACCGGTGGGAGAACCACCTGGAGCGGGTAGCGGCTGTCCTGAGGTCCCTACAAGCTGCCGGGTTGACCGCCAACCCAAAGAAATGCCGTATCGGGTGGCAGGAGACCACCTACCTGGGCTACACGATTGGAGGAGGACAAGTGAAGCCGCTTGTCGGGAAGGTTCAAGCCCTAGCAGCCTGCCCACCACCCACTACAAAGCGCCATGTACACCAATTTCTGGGACTGGCGGGCTATTACCGGCGGTTTATCCCCGATTTTGCCTCCATTGCGGCCCCCTTAACAGGGCTCCTCACCAAAACCAGTCCCAGACGGGTGGAATGGACCCTAGAGTGTGACAGCGCTTTCCAGGCCCTCAAAGACTGTCTCTGCCGCGAACCCGTCCTGTACAGCCCCGACTTTGACCGAGGGTTCGTCCTCCAGACCAACGCCTCGGAGGTAGGATTAGGGGCAGTCCTGTCTCAGGAGGTGGATGGGGAGGAGCACCCCGTTGTGTATCTCAGCCGGAAACTATTCCCGTGGGAAAGACACTACGCGGTAATAGAGAAGGAGGCCCTGGTGGTAAAATGGGCCTGTGACGCCATACGTTATTACATCCTAGGGGCCCCCTTCATACTAGTCACGGACCATGCCGCGCTTTGGTGGTTGGCCCGGATGAAAAACAATAATATGCGGTTAACGCGGTGGTACCTTGCGTTACAGCCCTATGCTTATACCATCCGCCATAGGGCTGGTAAGGACCATGCGAACGCGGACTTTCTGTCCCGCATGGGAGAGTTAGATGGGTCCGGCCCCGAGGGACGGGAGCCGGCCTTGGGGGGGGGGGGGGGTAGTGAGCTGGTGTGGCGCCCCTCCGTCCGGCATGGGGCCGAACTTCCCCTAACCCCAACGTGGGCGGAGCCACTGGGTCCGGCGCCCGCCCCTCCAAGGTCACCGCCCCGACCCGGAAGTATAAAAGCCCGCCGGCAGACCTCAGTGAAGCCCAGGCCGGCAGAGAGAGCAGACGTCCCGGGCCGAGCTCCCGCTTGGGAGACAGCCGCAGGCCGCGAGCCGCCTGCCACTCCACCGTGCCGGTTGAGCCTACCTCTCGCCAGGTACCCCGAGGAGGACTGGCCGAGCCTGCCCCGGGCCCGCTACCCCGAGGAGGACTGGCCGAGCCTGCCCCGGGCCCGCTACCCTGGTGGAGAGCTGCCGGACCGGCCCCCAACCGATGCTCCTGGACTGGCCCGAACCCGGTGTCGCTAACGAGGTAGGCCCCGAGGGGGAACACGGAAGTAGCCCGGGGGTAGCCGACCCCAGTCAGGCTGCAGAGACCTGTGAGCCGATGTCAGTGTTTTTCGGACAGGATACCCCACTGACCAGCAGCGGCAGTAACCGCTGCTAGGGCCCCGGGCTGGAACGCAGTGGAGTGGGTGGGCCTGCATTCCCCCCTGCCACCTGCTCTCACGGGTGGCAGGCTTCCCCCTCACCCAACGCTCAGGTGTAGGAGCCTGGGCTTACCTTAACTGTTTGCTCGCTCAGCCCCTGCATCCAAGGGCCTGAGCTGTGACTGTCTGTGCCCCGCCCTGATCCAGGGCCTGGGCTCCCTAACTGGTTGTCTGCTCAGCCCCTGCACCAGAGGGCCTGAGCCCCTTGACTGATTGCTCGCTCAGCCCTGCCCCAAAGGGCCTGAGCTGTGACTGTTTGTGCCCCGCCCAGATCTAGGGCCTGGGCCTCAGGATTAACTGTCGGTTGGCTCAGCCCCTGCCTGAGGGCCTGAGCCCAGAACTAACTGTTTGTCTGCTCAGCCCCTGCCTGAGGACCTGGGCTCACTGAACTGTGGGTCGCCCAGCCCCTACGTAAAGGGGCCTGAGCTTTGACTGTTTGTGCTATAGTGAGCCGGTGTGGCGCCCCTCCGTCCCGGAGGGTAGAGCCCCGGTGCAACTCTTCTACAGGACCACGTCAACATGGTACTGGCCAGCCTGGTGCCTGCCCCATGCCTGGGCCTGACAAGATCCTAGACAAGTTGGGAAGAGGGGGGACTTGGTATCCCACGACCAGGGGTCTCACCAAAAGCTTCTGGCAGGTGCCTTTGGATCCAGATATCAGGTTGAAACCTGCCTTTTGTCACCCTTTCGGGGCTGTACAAATCCCTGCTTCTACCTTTTGGCCTCAAGGAGGCACTGGTCATCTGCCAACGCCAGGCGGATCAGTTACTGAAGGGGATGGAGAATTTTACTGTAGTGTACATTGATGATATTTGTGTCGTTAGCCAGACCTGGGAGGACCATGTGTCCCAAGTGAAGAGGGGGCTGGGTCACCTCCAGGATGCAGGGCTGACTTTAAAAGCTGGCAAGTGCAAAGTGGGGATGTCAGGTGTTGTACCTGGGCCACAAGGTGGCCAGTGGCTGCCTAAAGCCAGAGCTGGCCAAGGTGGAGGTGATCAGAGACTGGCCTGCTCCCCAGACTAAGAAACAAGCCTGTTGTAGGAGCAGCAGTGATCTGTATGCTATGTATAACCTGTATGCTCAAAAGGTCTGTTGCATCTTCCTCTCCCTCTTTGAATACCTGTGAAGTGGCTTTCCCCTCCCCCTCCCTCCTGGAATGCTTGTGGGATGAATGGGCTGCTTGAGCAGCTGGAAGATCAGAAGAGCTCCCAGGTAGACAAGGTGTCTGGCACTCTGATTAGGCAGCGATCACACACCCAATGCATGGACACTGTCCAAGGTGGAGTGTGACCAACCAGATGTGGCCAAGTCATTTCTAGTCGCAGGCCATGAGGAGCAGGCCCTTAAAAGGGGAAGGGGCCATGTGCTTGGCAGTGCACTCACAAGATTGTACCTTCCATGAAGGCCCTTTGCCCAGACCGCCTGGCCAATGGTTCTCCGTGTTGCATTCCATTGTGCCTCGGGAAGACTTACCTTCATTGCACCATCCATTGCTGCGCTGTGGGACGCTTACCTTGAAGGATCCTGACATCTCCAGTGCCGTGCCTGTCCTGAGAGCATGAGTATACGAGTGTGACACGCCCCCCCCTTTCTTTTGAGCTTCGCTTTCAGAATAATAAACATGCTGCTTTCTGCCAAACTCTGGTGGATCATTAGTCCTCCCTAAGCTTACTAGCTGACCCAATTTCAGGTAACAAGGCCCAGGCCTTTATTGGGCTGGTGGGGCACTAATGGAAGTTTGTGCCCCTCTTTAGCTCTGTGTCAGCTCCCATCACGGAGCTATGCAAGAAGGGTGAGCCAGACATGCTGGTCTGGACCAGGCAGTACCAGAGGGCTCTCTGCATGCTGAAGGAGGATCTGGTCAAGGGCCCAGTGCTAGGAAACCCAGACTTTAACAAGCCCTTTATAGTGTTCACTGATTACCCCCACCCCCCACCCCACACACAGGGCTGGGCGTGGTGCTGATGGACACTGATGCAAAGGGGGAGAAAAACCCCATGATGTACCTGAGCAGGAAGCTGCTGCCCCAGGAGCAGAGCTATACAGCCAAAGAGAGGGAATGCCTGGCCTGGGCTTGGGGTGGGCTCTTACAAAGCTGCAGCCAGATCTATTTGGGCACCACTTCACTGTGTACACTGACCACTCGCCCTGCTGTAGCACGTTGCCCCTGCCCTGAGTGCCAGCTCCCATTGGCCGGTAGCTGCAGGGGTGATGCCTGTGTGTGTGCACAGCCCCCTGGCCCCTCCGCCTAGGAGCAAGACATGCTGGCTGCTCCTGGGAGCTGCCTGAGGTAAGTGCTGCCCAGCTGAAGCTTGCACCCCAACCTCCTGCCCCAGCCCCCAAACTCCCTCCTGCACCCAAACTCCCTCCTGGAGCCCACACTCCCTCCTGCACCCCAACCCTCTGCCCCAGCCCAGAGCCTTCTCTGGTACCCCCCAACCCGGAGCCTGCACCCCCAACCAGAGCCCTCACCCTCTCCTGAACCCAAACCCCTGCCCCAGCCCAGTGAGGGTGGGGGAGAGCAAGCAACGGACGGAGGAGGGATGGAGTGGGCAGGGGCGAGGCAAGGTTGTTTGTGTTTGGTGTGACTAGAAAGTTGGCTACCCAAGTTCTGAGAGAGTAGCTGTCTGGAACCACCAGAGCCAGCTTGAACTCTTGTTGAGCGGAATGGAAAGTTTCAGCCCATGCTGTCTAGGCAACACACTCTCCAGTCCTAAAAGTAGGATCAGCTGCATGGGCTTCTTTATAAAGCACACTTTGCTTCTCTAAAGACCATTTCTTCCCCCTTAGTGACCTTCTCCTGTGTCCCTCTGGTATTTTGAGGGGCAAACCTGGAATGAGGCAGTTGTGACCCAGGAAACTTCACCCACTGCACCCCGTTGTAGGACCTTGTTAATGCTATCAATTTAATCATGGTTGATCAGGCTACAACATGAGTGGCCTGAGTATACCATAACAGGGCCCTGGTATTTGATTGCATTATAGTTCTGTGACCCTGCACCCCATATTTTTCATAGTGATATGATTATAGCATAATTATGCTATTTTATTCAAGATAAGTCATGTGAGTTCATTAGAAAAGTTATGATTTGCTGAATATGATTATCCTATTTGTATGCATGTGTCACTTTTGTATCTGAAGTTATGAATATTGACTAGGGATCTGTATTTCAAATGGGCTTACTCTGGAAAACACCCACAGCCAGCCTTTCAGGAACATCAATGAAAAAGCCAGACAGTGCTGGTTGACCCATCAACAAAGACAATGGACTGTGGAATAGCTTAACCTTCCTGTGGGCCTTTTGGCCAGCCTGCAAGCAATGGCTGCTATCACACTGCAAAGTTATGTGACCAGGCCAAATGATTCTAGACTCCATCTTGGGATGTCCGTATTTTTCCACAAAGTGGTCTGGGAACCAAGTTTTGAAACAAAGGGTTCCCACCGTATGCTACGGCTACATCAGTTTGCCGATGACACTAAACTAGGAGGCGTGGTAGATACACTAGAGGGTAGGGATCGGATACAGAGGGACCTAGACAAATTAGAGGATTGGGCCAAAAGAAACCTGATGAGGTTCAACAAGGACAAGTGCAGAGTCCTGCACTTAGGACGGAAGAATCCCATGCACAGCTACAGACTAGGGACCGAATGGCTAGGTAGTAGTTCTGCAGAAAAGGACCTAGGGGTCACAGTGGATGAGAAGCTGGATATGAGTCAACAGTGTGCTCTTGTTGCCAAGAAGGCTAACGGCATTTTGGGCTGTATAAGTAGGGGCATTGCCAGCAGATCGAGGGACGTGATCGTTCCCCTTTATTTGACATTGGTGAGGCCTCAGCTGGAGTAGTGTGTCCAGTTTTGGGCCCCACACTACAAGAAGGATGTGGAAAAATTGGAAAGAGTCCAGCGGAGGGCAACAAAAATGATTAAGGGTCTGGAGCGCATGACTTATGAGGAGAGGCTGAGGGAACTGGGATTGTTTAGTCTCCAGAAGAGAAGAATGAGGGGGGATTTGATAGCAGCTTTCAACTACCTGAAGGGGGGTTCCAAAGAGGATGGAACTCAGCTGTTCTCAATGGTGGCAGATGACAGAACAAGGAGCAATGGTCTCAAAGGGGGAGGTCTAGTTTGGATATTAGGAAACAGTATTTCACTAGGAGGGTGGTGAAGCACTGGAATGCGTTACCTAGGGAGGTGGACTCTCCTTCCTTGGAGGTTTTGAAGGCCCGGCTTGACAAAGCCCTGGCTGGGATGATTTAGTTGAGAATTGGTCCTGCTTTGAGCAGGGGGTTGGGCTAGATGACCTCCTGAGGTCCCTTCCAACCCTGATATTCTATGATAAAGCAGGGAGTGACATCATCAGGGGTTCTTCACTCCCCACACAAGAAGACTCCTGGAAACAGCTGAAGAACAAAGAATGAACTGGGGGAAGTGCTGGACCCAGGCTAAAGGGATTTCTAGCCTATGTATGAAAGACCTAGGGATTCCAAGCTTTAAAGCAAGTGCAGCTTGCCCCTTGTATATTTCTCTGGGTGAGAAACTGCTAATTCATATCCAATCTATTTTGTATATTAAACTTTAGTTTGCATTTGTTGTTTATTTGCTTAGTAATCTGCTTTGATCTGTTTGCTATCACTTATAATCACTTAAAATCTATCATTTGTAGTTAATAAACTTGTTTTTGTTTTAATCTAAACCAGAGCACTTTGACTGAAATGCTTGGGGAAAATCTCTGCTTGGTTACCACAAGTGTGCATTGCTCTCTTCACATTGAGGAGGACTGGGTATTAAACCCATATACTGGCCAGATTTGACCAGGGCAGGATGGTACTGCTCTGGGGTCCTAGGCTGGGAAGCTGGTGGTTAGACAGCCTGCATGTAACTGCAGCTAGGTGTGTTCCTACCTGTGTGAATGCTGGTGGAAGTGCAGGCTGGAGGGCTTTAAAGCTTGTCACAGCAGTACAGTGAGAGGGAGCCTAGGCTGGTGGGTCAGAGGGCTTAGTGGTACCCCAGTTCCAGCTGGCACCCTGGGGGGAACTTGTCACAAGTTCCATTCCAAATTCCTGTTTTTATTAGATTCACCTTTGGGGCTGAAACTTTACAGGCAGGAGCTCTGGAAGTTGGTGACCTTTTTTGGGGGGGATGGGGTGGGGAAGGGTATTTTTAACACAAATAATTTCAGGTGTGTTTGAGTAAGATCAGAGTAGAAAACAACGTACATATTCCCACTGTGGGAAAAATGACAACCTTTCTCCAAAGAGCTCTACCCCCAAAATTGCCAAGGATCAAGAGCTTAGCCATGTCAAGGAAATAGCTGTCACCGAGTAGAAGTGCCTTTGAGTGTTCCAGTGAAACTCATTTCAACTGGACTGAGTTATGAGTGGTTTAAAAAAAAAAATTACATAGACCCTGACTCAGGACAGCACTTAAGCATGTACTTAAGCTCCCTTCCTGAATTGGGATGATTTCCTAAACCAATGCCATGATGGGCAGGCACAGTAAATTTTGCATGTCTTCTCATTTACCTCAAAACCTGCAGCATGTATGCATAGCTCAGTTAGCAGTACCCTAAACCCCACAATAATCTTCTAATACTCTGATCTGGTCAGGCTCCTGCTTAAAGGGGCAGGGCTTCTTCTTGTTGCATCATCGTACAACCCACATCCACACTATCTACCTACTTAGGTTAGTAGAATGCAGCCAGAGCTTAAAGCTAGGCAGTTATCAGCTCTAGGTGTATTTCTTCCACTAGCTGCTGCTCATATCACTGCAGATGATACAAAACTACTCAAGATAGTTAAGTCCCAGGCAGACTGCGAAGAGCTATAAAAGTATCTTTCAAAACTGGGTGACTGGGCAACAAAATGGCAGATGAAATTCAATGTTGATAAATGCAAAATAATGCACATTGGAAAACATAATCCCAACTATACATATAAAATGATGGGGTCTAAATTAGCTGTTACTATCCACAATGACGCCAAGAGAGATCTTGGCATCATTGTGGATAGTTCTCTGAAAACATCCACTCAGTGTGCAGCGGCAGTCAAAAAAGCAAACAATGTTGGGAATCATTAGGAAAGGGATAGATAAGACAGAAAATATCGTATTGCCTCTATATAAACCCATGTTATGTCCACATCTTGAATACTGCGTGCAGTTGTGGTCACCCCAACTCAAAGATATATTGGCATTGGAAAAGGGCAACAAAAATGATTAGAGGTCTGGAACAGCTTCCATCTGAGGAGAGATTAAGAAGACTGGGTCTCTTCAGCTTGGAAAAGAGATGACTCGGGGATATTATAGAGGTCTATAAAATCATGACTGGTGTGGAGAAAGTAAATAAGGAAGTGTTATTTACTCCTTCTCATAACAAAAGAATTGAATTTCTTCCTATTTACTTCAGACCATTTCTCCAGTTTGTCCAGATCATTTTGAATTTTAATCCTATCCTCCAAAGCACTTGCAACCCCTCCCAGCTTGGTATCATCTGCAAACTTTATAAGTGTACTCTCTATACACCTCTACCTTGATATAACGCTGTCCTCGGGAGCCAAAAAATCTTACCGCGTTATAGGTGAAACCGCGTTATATCGAACTTGCTTTGATCCACTGGAGTGCGCAGCCCCGCCCCCCCGGAGCACTGCTTTACCACGTTCTATCAGAATTTGTGTTATATTGGGTCATGTTATATCAGGGTAGAGGTGTACCATTATCTAAATAGTTGACAAAGATATTGACCAGAACCGCACCCAGAACTGATCCCTGCAGCACTCTACTTGTTATGCCCTTCCAGCATGACTATGAACCACTGATTACTACTCTCTGGGAATGGTTTTCCAACCAGTTTTGCATCCACTTTATAGTAGCTCCATCTAGGTTGCATTTTCCTAGTTTGTTTATGAGAAGATCATGCAAGACTGTATCAAAAGCTTTATTAAAGTCAAGATATACTACGTCTATTGCTTCCCCCCATCCACAAGGCTTGTTACCCTGTCAAAGAAAGCCATCAGGTTGGTTTGACACTATTCGTTCTTGACAAATCCATGCTGACTGTTACTTATCACCTTTTTATCTTTTAGATGTTTGCAAATGGATTGCTTTATTATTTGCTCTATTATCTTTCCAGGTACAGAAGTTAAGCTGACTGGTCTGTAATTCCCCGGGTTGTCCTTATTTCCCTTTTTATAGATTGGCACTATATTTGCCCTTTTCCAGTCGTTTGGAATCTCTCCCATCTTCCATGACTTTTCAAAGATAATCACTAATGGCTCAGATATCTCCTCAGTCAGCTTCTTGAGTATTTTAGGATGCATTTCATCAGACCCTGGTGACTTGAAGACATCTAACTTGTCTAAGTAATTTTTAACTTGTTCTTTTTCTATTTGATTCTACCGCATTTTCACTGATATTCACTATGTTACACATCCAATCGCCACCAACCCTCTTGGTGAAAACCAAAACAAAGAAGTCATTAAGCACCTCTGCCATTTCCACATTTTCTGTTGTTATTTTTCCCACCTCATTGAGTAACGGACCTACCCTGTCCTTGGTCTTCCTCTTGCTTCTAATGTATTTGTAGACTGTTTTCTTGTTACCCTTCGTCTCTAGCTAGTTTGATCACGTTTTGTGGCTTGGCCTTTCTAATTTTCTCCCTACATACTTGTGTTACTTGTTTATATTTATCCTTTGTAATTTGACCTAGTTTCCATGCACCTGTCCCGAACATCCCACGCTGATGTCGGTGAAACAGCCCCTATGATCCACCAGTGCTTGCAACACTATTGAGAAGTATCCCTTTCGGTTTATGTACCCTTTGGCAAGGTGGTCTGGTGCCAAAGGGATATGCGCTCCGTCTATAGCTCCATTGGAGTTAGGGAACCCCATCATGGCAAAACCTTCCTTTATGTCCTGCACATTGCCCAGAGTCACTACCCTTCTTAGCAGAAGTGTGTTGGTTACCCTGTAAACTTGGATCACAACAGATCCCCCAGTAGATTTACCCACTCCGAATTGATTCCCCACTGACTGGTAGCAGTCCGGCTTTGAAAGCTTCCACAGAGCTATCGCCACTCGCTTCTCCACTGTCAGAGCAGCTCTCATTTTAGTATTGCTGCACTTTACGGCTGGGGAAAGCTCTTCACACAGTTCCTGGAAAGTGGCCTTACACATTCGAAAGTTCTGCAACCACTGCTCGTCATCCCATAGCTGCATAATGATGCGGTCCCACCAGTCAGTGCTTGTTTCCCAGGCCCAGAAGCAGTGCTCAACCGTGTCAAGGTGATGCGTGACTGTTGCCAGCAACTGCGAATTGCTCTGCTCTATGGCTTCCAGCAGGGCTGCTTTCTTGGCATCACATTGTTCTGTGCAGCGGCTCCTGTATCAGCTGTGTAAATACTGCAGGATAAGGCGAGAGGTGTTTGTAATGCTCACAACAGTGTACAGTTGAGTAGGTTCCATGCTTATCATGCTATGGCATCTGCGCAGGTAACCCAGGCTTGCGAAAAAGACTTGGTTTGTTTGCTGTTGATTTCAGAGAGTGAGGGAGGTAAGTTAAGTGCATCATGGGAGGCTAATGCCATGTTCCCGTAACCACCTGTGCAAAATGTTTTGGTCCCATAAGGCATTGCAAGCAGGGCTGGTACAACCACTAGGCAAACTAGGTGGTTGCCTAGGGCGCCAAGTGGTTGGGGGCACCAAAAAGCGATGCCTTGGCTCGGCAGGGAGAAGCCGCCTTCCAGAGGCACCGGAGAGCCAGAGCGTCGGCTTGCGGGGGCGGTGAGCCCCAGCCATGGAGGAGCCGGTGCAGCGCAGGGGGGGCAGCAGCCCTGCAAAGGCGGCGGCGCCTCTAGCGGGGAGCAGCCGCGCCCCCCGTCCCTCCTGCCCAGGCTGCAGCCCGGCGCCTCCCCCAGGGGCTCCTGCAGGCTGCAGTGGATGCATGCGGGCGCCGGCCCCCATGTGCCTCCCGGCTCCCCCCTCGCTGCGCTCGGGATCTGCGGCTCCTGGGCATGTGAGCTGCTGCTGCCCCTCCCAGAGCAGGCTCAGGGCCCTGGTGGTGGCAGCGGCTCATGTGCCCGGGAGTCGCAGAATCCGAGCGTGGCGAGGGAGGAACCGGGGGGTGCACAGGGGCTGGCGCCCGCATGCATCCACTGCAGCCTGCAGGAGCTCCCGGGGGGAGGCACCGGGCCGCAGCCTGGGCAGGAGGGGCGGGGTCGCAGCTGCTCCCCGCCGGGCCACAGCCTGGGCAGGAGGGGCGGGGGGTGCGGCTTCTCCCCATTAGCGGCACTACCACCTTTGCAGGGCTGCTGCCCTCCTGTGCCGCGCCGGCTCCTCCATGGCTGGGGCTCGCTGCCGCCGCAAGCGGGATGCTCTGGATGTCCGGTGCCTCTGGAAGGTGGCTCCTCCCTGCCGAGTTGCTGCAGCGGCCCCAGCCCGGCAAAGCCAGTGAGTGGACTCGGGGCGGGGGCCGCTGAGGTGGGGTGGGGAGGGGAGGGCTCGCGGGGGGGGGCTGTACACCCTCCAGGGGAGTTCAGGGGGCGGGGAGGGGGGAACCTGGTCTGGGGAGCAGCACCTGGGCAGGCTGGCCCCTGGGGTCTATAAAGGTTCATTGGGATTTGTCCCTCGATGAACCGATGTGCAAGGGGGGCGCAAGATGGAAGTTTCGCCTAGGGCGCAAAATATCCTTGCACCAGCCCTGATTGCAAACCCAACCAAAAATTCCACTCGGCTACATGCACTGTGGGATAGAGACCTTCAGTGCAGCGCTCCATGCATCGATGCAAGCCCTGCTAGTGAGGATGCACTCCGCTGACACAATAAGCATAGTGTGGACATGCAAGATCGACTTGCTTAAATCAGAAGCTTGATGTCAACTTACATAAAGTCAACTTAACATTGTAGTGTACACATGGCCTCAGGCAGCTAGCTCAAGCTGTTGTATTTCCTGCTGCAGCGCCACTGTTATTCTAGTGTGCTAGCTCAAGCAGAGTTAGCATGGGTATGTTTACATCTCCCCACTGCAGGTTGAATGTACCTTGTGTTAGCACTATCAGGTGGGTTATTCCAGTCTGAATAGTAGTTAGAACAAAGGAGAGAAGAATAAAAGAAAGAAGGGAGGTATAGAAAACAAATAGTATATCTAGGAGAGAGAAAATATAGGTCCCCCTTGGTAACTGAAAATTATGGGCTAAGATATGAGATCTTGTGGAAGCTCCCAGGAGAACAATCATTCATGGTGTTTCCTGAGCTGTAAATCTTCTCCATGATGAATGGTGAGGATGTTTTCTGCTTCCCTTCACTTACAGATGGACTGGTTCTGTAACCATTTCTCACAATGTTGGCAACCCGATTTGAACTTAATGGGGCTACTTGTGTGAGTGCTCAAGGTAAGTAAAGACTGGAGTGAAAATGCAGGAGTCCTGCAGTTGTATTGAGGGAGGTATCAATAGGATAGACAACAAGTAGCATGGGAGACATGTTGTCCTAATTCTAGCCCAGTGGTTGCACCTGTGGTTGCAGAATCATGCCCCACAGGGAGTGTCTTGTGTGTCCAATGGCACTGAAGGGATTTTTAAAAGGGGGTCACTCCTGCTGAGGTTTTCTAAAATACAGTAACTCCTCACTTAAAGTCGTTCCAGTTAACGTTGTTTCATTGTTACGTTGCTGATCAATTAGAGAACATGCTCGTTTAAAGTTGTGCAATGCTTCCTTCTAATGTCGTTTGGCAGCCGCCTGCTTTGTCCACTGCTTGCAGGAAGAGCAGCCTGTTGCAGCTAGCTGGTGGGTGGTTGGAACCAGTGTGGCACGACAGCCCCCCTATCAGCTCCTCCTATCAGCTCCCCGCTCCCCTAAGTTCCCTGTGCAGCAGCTGCCCAGCAGGCTAGCAATTGCAGCTGTCCCTCCCCCCACTGCCATGTGCTGCTCCTGCCCTTTGCCTTGGAGCTGCTCCCCGAGACTCCTGCTTGCTGTGTGGCGGGGAAGGAAGAAGGGGGGCTAATGTCAGGGTGTCCTTCTCCCCCCTGCTCCTGTACCCCGCTTACCCCATCTTCCATAGACCAGGAGGGACACACAACAGAGGGAGCTTCCAGGCAGCAGCAGCTGCGGTGCGGTCTCAGCTTGCTGATCTAATTAACAAGGCAGTGAACTTCTGACCCCACTCTCATACTTAAAGGGGAAATGCGCATCTCTCTCTCTCTCTCTCTCTCTCTCTCTCACACACACACACACACACACACACACACACACACACACACACACACACACACACACACACACACACACACACACACACACACGGTGTGTCTCTCTGTCTGCCCTCCCTCCTTTCCTGCTGCCTTGTACAGTAGAGTGTGAGGATTCAGCCAATTGCTAGTTCATCATTTAGCAGTAAGGCATTCCCTGGAAATATCCCACCCTCTGACTCCTCCACCTCAACCAAGCTTC
This sequence comes from Terrapene triunguis, assembly GCF_002925995.2. Classification (NCBI taxonomy): domain Eukaryota; kingdom Metazoa; phylum Chordata; order Testudines; family Emydidae; genus Terrapene; species Terrapene triunguis. Next base: position 1,820,272 of record NW_020664661.1, on the reverse strand, counting down.
ACAATCATCATCACTGTGTACCAGTATTAAATTGTTTGTTTAAAACTTATACAGTGTGTGTGTGTGTGTGTGTGTTGAAAAAAATTTCCCTGGAACCTAACCCCCTCATTTACATTAATTCTTATGGGGAAATTGGATTCGCTTAACATCATTTCGCTTAAAGTCGCATTTTTCAGGAACATAACTACAGCGTTAAGTGAGGAGTTACTGTATATTAGGATGGGCTGTCATCCGCTCAATAGGCAGTAGAGAACTGTAGAGATGGAGAAGTAATGTTACATACAGAATGACCCAGACCCTCAAAGGCCATCCCATTGACTCTCATTGAGATTGGTGGGAGCTAGGCACTTAAATATCTGGATCTTTGTGACAGATTTGACACTCGATTCTTGATTATGGAAGGCTCCACAAGATGGCAGTGTGTATATACATGCGCTCATGAGAATATTACATAATCTCAGGCAGAGTTCATTGTCTATAGCCCACTTTTTCCATGGTCCTAAATCACATGAGTTACATGCATAATTGGATTTACTGGTTACTGCTGTGAGATGCAATTTTATTTTCCTCTGGTATTAAAACAATTAGCTTGCAAAAAATGCAAACTTCATTCTTTATTATCTATTAATGCTAATTAATTAGTAATTTAACAACTACCTTCTCTGAAACAAAAGATGTGGGTAGGAGGCACATGCACAATACTGTGGTTACTTTGATTCTTATTGTTTGTGTTGCCATAGCACCTAGGAGCCCTAGCTAGGGAGAAGGACTCCAGTGCACTAAGCCAGGGGTGGGCAAACTTTTTGGCCCTGCTCCCTGTCCCCTGACTGCCCCGACCCTTATCCACACCCCCGCCACCTGACAGCCCCCCCGGGACTCTCAACCCCCTATCCAACTGCCCTCTGCTCCTTGTCCCCTGACCACCACCCCCGGGACCCCCTGCCCCAACTGCCCCCGGGGATCCCACCCCCTTATCCAACCCCCCCTGCTCCCTGTCCCCTGACTGCCCTCACGACCCCTATCCACATCCCCACCCCCTGACAGGCCCCCCGAGACTCCCACTCCCAACCCTCCCTGTTCCCCATCCCCTGACCGCCCCCCCCAGCACCTCTGCCCTATCCAACCGCCCCCTCTTCCCTGACTGCCCCCCAGGACTCCCCACCCCCTTACCACCGCAGAAGCTCGCAGCTGTGACACCCAGCCAGAGCCAGCTGCCGTCCCCACGCTGCCTAGCGGGAGCGGCGGACCAGAGCTCGGCCCATGTGGCGGTGTGGCTGCGGGGGAGGGGCCGGGGACTAGGCTCCCCAGCCGGGAGCTCAGGGGCCGGGCAGGACGGTCCCGTGGGTCGGATGTGGCCCGTGGGCCGTAGTTTGCCCACGTCTGTACTAGGCGCTATGCAGATGCCTGCTGGCTCATAAAATTAGGACAGATGGGATATTGTTGCATTCTCTTAATGATCTCACTTAGGGCTGTATCCTAGGGGTTTTTCTGTGCCTCCAACTCCTGCTGAAGTCAATGGGAGTTAAGGACACTTTGCACGTTGCAGCATCAGACCCTTCAGCTCTTTTGGGGCATTCCCATGACTTTGGTTGTTTGACTGTGATCTCTTTACCCACCCAACTCAAATAACATTCATTGAATGAGTCAGGCATCAGGTGAGGTGCTGGTCATTGTCAGTACCCATGGGCACAATAAAGTTGGAGGGTATTTTGCATTATCACCTGCCCCAGGTGCTGTTTTCCATGAAGGAAATCATGGGCTTGGCCCTGCAAAGTAGTAAATATTCTGGCCCCAATCCACCCATTGACTTCTTGGGACTACTCATGTATTTATAGTTAAGTGTGTGCTTCTGTGATTTGCTGGGTGAGGGCCAGAGTGCATAGCACCTTCCAGGATCATATTCTATGTCACCCTCAGGACACTTTTCTTGTCTCCACCACCAGTAGGTAGTGGAAGAAACTTGGATTTGATTCCTGGGTTCTCTGCCCCCACCAGCATGGGACAGGAGTGCTGTAATTTCTGTGCCATCAACGTCAGTAAGGAATCTTTGGCAGGCAACCTTTAACATAGTGTCCATTTGTTTGGTTGCTTGCTGATACTGTGCTGGATCTACATGGGTTGTAACAGAGTAGTAGCATGTCCTTGAAAATGAAGGCATCCAGATGGAATGAAAAATGTCCCCATTGCAGATTATTATGAAAGTCCTTTATGCAGCTCAGTAGCCAGATTTCAAATATTACTGATTTGAATCTCTTAAAACTGCTAATGTATCAACTCTCTATCTCTGAGAAATGAGTCCCTTGCCAGCTCTTATAAATTAGTTCTGGGCCAGGCTGAAATTTTGCCTGTACTGAGGGTAAGCATGACCTTTTCTTGGGTGAAAAATCTAGTTTGTGAAAAGCAGTGACTTGATCCACATTTGGGCCCAAGTAAAAATGCACCTGACAACAGAACTCCAGTTCAAATGTTCACCTGGCTGCTTAAACTGTGAACTAACACAAGCAGCTAGTTTTGCATTTCTACTTTGAGGTGGCTTGATTTTAAAATTTTGTTTCATTTGATGACAAACTGCACTTTTATGGAAATCAGGGACATTTCCCCCCTTTTTGTGGGACTGGAAAATAACATGACTTTTTCCCAGTAGATTCACAGGTGGTGTGAATATCCCCTCACTGCTCTAGTCTCTTTGGCGCTGGTATGAAATGAGGTCAGTGGCTGGAAAGGAGTGTGCTGGGTAGCTGGGAAAGGATGGCATTGTAATCAGGAAGGAGAGTTGGCAAAGAAAAGGAGGAAGTATATCCTAGTGCAGTGGTTTTCAAACTTTTTTTCTGGAGACCCAGTTGAAGAAAATTGTTGATGCCCGTGACCCAACGGAGCTGGGGATGAGGGGTTTGGGGTCTGGGAGGGGCTGAGAGCTGGGGCAGGGGTGAGGGCTGTGGGGTAGGGCCGGGAATGAGGGGTTCTGGGTGTGGGAGGGGGCTCTGGGCTGGGGCAGGAGTTGGGGTGCGGGAGGAGGTCAGGGCTCTAGGCTGGGGGTGCAGGCTCTGGGTTGGGGCTGGGGATGAGGGATTTGGGGTACAGGAAGGAGTTCCAGGTTTGGGGGGGCTCAGGGCTGGGGCAGGGGGTTGGGGTGCAAGAGGGGGTCAGGGCTCTGGGCTGGGTGCAGGCTCTGGGTTGGGGCTGGGGATGAGGGGTTTGGGGTGCAGGAAGGGGTTCCAGGTTTGGGGGTGCTCAGGGCTGGGGCAGAGGATTGGGGTGTGGGGTTGGGGCGGCTCCTGGTCAGTGGCGCAGCTGGGGTGCAGAGACAGGCTTCCCGCCTGTCCTGGCACTGCAGACCGTGCTGCACTCTGGAAGCGGCCAGCAACAGGTCCGGCTCCTAGACGGAGGCGCACAAGCGGCTTCGTGCGACTCTCCCCCGCAGGCACCACCTCTCCCCCAGCTCCCATTGGCCGGTTTCCGGGGTGCAGTACGGTATCGGAGCAGGTAGGCACTAGCCTGCCTTAGCTGGTCAGCACCGCTGATGGGACTTTTAACATCCCAGTCGGTGGTGCTGACCAGAGCAAGGTGACCCAGTGCCGTACATGCCTCGACCCAGTACTGGGTCACGACCCACGGTTTGAAAAACACTGTCCTAGTGGACAGATCACTAAATTAGAACTCCATAGACCTGGGTTCAATTCCCAGATCTGCCACTGGCCTGGGAAAGTTACTTCCCTCCCTATGCCTCAGCTTCCCCTTATCTAAAATGTGAATAATGATTCTGACCTCCTTTGTAAAGCACTTTGAGATCTGCTCATGAAAAGCATTGAAAAAGAGTGAGGTATTATTCAATTCCCAACTTTGGCACTGACTTTGGACAAGTCACTTAACTTTTGCTTACCCAAATGTGGGTAGTAATACTGTGGCTGTTACTATGGGCCTCTGTCTGAGACTCCTGACAGACAGTCTTGGGAAGTAGCTTGGTCTGAAAGGAGGTTGAAGAGCATGCATTTCCTGACTGCTTATACCAGCAGCAGATGGGGAGGTGCCGCTGTACCCTCTTCATCTAGTAAATCAACGTTTTGTTGCTAAACTGAGTTGGTACTAATGTCTTCATGGCCAGATTAACTCACTACTGCCAGCAACTGTGAGGCCACATACTACTTAGGGGGCCTGTGAGCCTCACTGCATTCCAATTTATAAAGCACTCTGAGATCATACATGGAAGCCTCTGTGTAACTGCAAAGTATCATTTCATGTCAAAGGTATTTATCAGTGGAGTCTGGACTACACTGGCACTCACCAGTTCTACTTTTGGTAAGCTCTTTGTCCAGCCAATCTGTTTATACCCAAGCACTGACAAGGAACTTCACCATAAACTTTCAGGCCAGAAGGGATCATCATGATCATCAGGGACTACTCTGACCTCCTGAACATCACAGTCCACAGAACCTCACCCACCCACTCCTGAAATAGACCCCTATCCTCTGGCTGAATTACTGAAGTCCTCAAATCATGGTTTAAAGAATTCAAGTTACAGAGAATCCACCATTTACACTAGTTTAAACCTGCAAGTGATCCATGCTCCATGCTGCAGAGGAAGGTGGAAAACCCCCATGGTCTCTGTCAATTAGACCTGAGGGAAAATTCCTTCCTGATCCCAAATATGGCAGTCAATTAGATCCTGAGCATGTGGGCAAGACCCACCAGCCAGACACCTGGGAAAGAATTCACTGTAGTAACTCCAAGCCCTCCCCATCTAGTGTTCCATCACCGGCCGTTGGAGATATTTGCTACTAGCAGTTGCAGATGGGCCAAATGCCATTGTAGGCAATCTCATCAAACCATCCCCTCCATAAACTTATCAAGCTCAGTCTTGGAACCATTTAGGTTTTTTGCCTCCACTGCTTCCCTTGGAAGGCTGTTCCAGAACTTCACTCCTCTGAGGGTTAGAAACCTTTGTCTAATTTTGAGCCTAAACTTGTTGATGGCCAATTTTTATCCATTTGTTCTTGTGTCAACATTGGTGCTTAACTTAAATAACTCCTCCCCCTCCCTGGTGTTTATCCCTCTGATGCATTTATAGAGAGCAATCATATCTCCCCTAAGCTTTCATTTGATTAGGCTAAACAAGCCAAGCTCCTTAAGTCTCGTCTTGTAAGATAGGTTCTCCATTTCTCTGATCATCCTAGTAGCCCTTCTCTGCACCTGTTCCAGTCTGAATTATTCTTCCTTAAACATGGACTATCAGAATTGCACACAGTATTCCAGATGAAGTCTCATCAGAGCCTTATATAATGGTGATAACACTTCCCTATCTCTACTGGAAATGTCTCGCCTGATGCATCCTAGGAATGCATTAGCCTTTTTCATGGCTGTATCACATTGATGGCTCATAGGCATCCTGTGACTGACCCAGGTCTTTCTCCTCCTCTGTTGCTTCCAATTGATAAGTCCCCAGTTTAGCAAAACATTCTTGTTGTTAGTCCCTAAGTGCATGACTTTGCACTATTAAACTTCATCTCATTTCTATACTCCAGTTTTCAAAATCACACAAATCTTCTTGTTTGATATTCCGGCCCTCCTCCGTACTGGAAATACCTCCCAACTTTGTCATCTGCAGACTTTATTAGCACACTCCCACTTTTTGTGCCAAGGTCATTAATGAAAATGTTAAATAAGATTGGTCCCAAGACCAGTCCCTGAGGAACTCTACTAGTAACCTCCCTCCAGCCTGACAGGTCACCTTTCAGTATGAACTGTTATAGTCTCCCCTTTAACCAGTTCCTTAACCACCTTTCAATTCTCGTATTAATCCCCATCTTCTCCAACAACTAATAATTTCCCATGTGAAACTGTATCAAATGCTTTATGGAAATCCAGGTAGATTAGATGTACTGCATTTTCTTTGTGTAGAAAATCTGCTCTCTTCTCAAGGAAAGAGATCAGTTTGGTCTGGCATGATCTATCTTTTGTAAAACCATGTTGCATTTTATCCCAATTACCATTTATCTCTGTCCTTAACTACTCTCTTTCAAAATTTGTTCCAAGACCTTGCATACAACAGAGGTCAAACTAATGAGCCTGAACTTTCCCAGATCACTTTTTTCTTTCTTAAAAATAGGAACTATGTTAGTAATTCTCCAGTCATAGCGTATGACTCCCAAGTTAATGGATTCATTAAAAATCCTTGCTATTGTGCTTGCAAGTTCATGTACCAGTTCCTTTAACATTCTTGGATGGAGATTATCCAGTGCCCTGCCCCTCCCCAGTTTGGTCCCATTAAGATGTTTGAATTTGACTTCCATCTTGGATGTGGTAACTTCAACTTCCATATATTTTTTCCAATTAGCCTTTCTGCCACTACCTCTAAGCGCCTCATTACCCTTATTAAAAACTGAGGCAAAGTATTAATTTAGGTGTTGAGTCATGCCTTGATTACATTTAATCTCCACCCCATCTTCAGTGCTTAATGGTCCCACTTTGTTCTTTTTTATATGACGTAAGAACCTTTTACTATTGGTTTTAATTTCCTTTGCAAGGTGCAACTCTGCTTGGCTTTTGGTTTTTCCCACTTCCCCTACACTTTGTGACCTCCATGAAGTAGCTTTCCTTGCTGATCCATCCCTTCCACTCCTTGTAGGCTTTCTGCTTTCTCTTAATGACCTCTTTGAGATGCTTGTTCATCCTTTGGTTTGCCATTCTAACTTTCCGCACAGAGGCATAGCACAAAGCTGTCTGATTTGTAATAGGGATGGGTGAACCAGTTCAGATAAAGAACTGATCCCAACCTCTGCCCAAACCCTAAGAACCCTAAGTCCTCTGGAGGTCTGTACAGCTCCACTAACTTTGAAAGAGTTATTTTTCACTTTCACACATGCTGCATTCCTGGTTCTGGCTGTGCTGGGACACAGAAGTGCCCAAAACACAATGAAATAGACTGTTCTGGTGATATTTCCAGACCAATTTTGTAGACTCAAAAGCCCAATGACTTCAGTGAGGTTAAATGTGCTCTCACCATACCTGATTTGGCCCAAGAGGCTCTGATATTTCAGGAACTTTTAAATCTTATGATCCTCTGCACTGTGTTTCCAAAGTATTCACAGTTCACCCCTCATGCATCTGGAAAAGATTACTCTGCTTGACTCCCTGCAACAGAGTGAATCTCTAGAGCTGGACTGACCTTTGCTGTAGTCCTGTCCCAAATCCCATCCAGCTCACTTGTATCCATGAACACTCCACCAGCCTCTGGCCTTACTCCACTGGCTGTTGGTTAGTGTACAGGGGAGATCTCATACCATGCTCCATCACCTTTCCTTATCCAGGGTGCCCTTCTCTCATGCTCACCCTATATCTTCTCAACTATACAGTGTGCCTGTTGGGATATATATATATATTCATGTAATATTGAGGCCTGGATATGAATGACGTGAATGCGTGCGTTGCAAGTTAGCAACCAAAGCAAGGACTTAAGGTCAAGGACTATTAGAACTCTTTGTGCAAGAACAATCTGAAGTTTCGAAAAAAATACGGAAAATCATCAGAAAAGAAAATAACACCAGCTGGACTGATATAAAATTGTATAAGAATTGGAGGAAATGGCACACCTTGGATCATGGTGGCCCGCCCAGGATTGTCTCTTTGGAATTGTGTGTGTAGAAGGCCTAGTAAACAAAGGCAAAGAACCGATGACGTGATGGAACGGACTATAAATGGGTGCCTATAATTTCTGCAAACTGGAGTCGTTTATTGATCCAGAGTCCTGTGTGAATATAGATGTGGTTTTTGCTGACTCCCTGCATCTTATAATCTTATCCTGACGGAAGGAACCTCGACTGGCCATCGGGACCATTCTGACCTTTGGACTCTGGTATAGTATGTTTAGGGTGTGAATGTGGAGTGAGTAAGGTTTGTTTTGTAATCAATAGAGAGCATTTAAAGTATTATATACCAACACTTTGTCCGGTATCTGCTTGCTTCCCATTCTGTAGGGAGACCTCTATTGCGGGTCTAACATGTCTCCTGTTACTCCAGCAACCCAGTAGCTGTTTCTCTGGAAGATAAGAACTCTCTCTCAGATCCTTCTGTTATTTTACCAGAAATATTTCCTCCTTTCCAAATTTGAGTAAGCTGTCCTATCTCTGTAAATGAGTGCAAGTATCTTCTATTCCAAAATATCCCTCTGTATATCAAACTTAGGGATTTCTAAAGTGCCCATCACCACAATATCTAATTTATATTAGTGGTGGTGGTACAACAGTTAGCATTGTAAGCCCTATGCAGAACCACTCCCATTCAGCAAGTGTGGAACCCCTTCCATATAACACCAGGTTTTGTTGAGCAGTAGCAGACTCTACCGCAGAAGGAAATTGTTTTGACTTCTTAGCAAGAGCTCTCCTACTGCCTCTAAAGGGAATGAATGTGTAGGCTCCATGACCTTTAATGGTGATATCCTGTCCTCAGTTCTCCAGTGCCTGGCCTGGTTAACTTTACAAAGTAGACAAGTTCCTAAGTATGTCACCCTGAGCACTCCCAGGTGATGCAATGGGTGACATAAGTGGGAATTCTGTTGCACTTGATCTTGCAAAGGGCAGATGGTTTGTTACAAAAGCTAGGGCATTAAGTTTTTAGTCAGGCAAAACTTCCACTGACTTTAATGGAAATGTTCACTGAGTGAGGGCTGAGCAAGAACATCAGCTTTTGGCTGTGTTTTTCTGGGAGGGACATGCATCTCTGGTGCACCCATTCCTATAAATGCTGTCATTTAGATTTGCTGTGGTTGGAACTCTGTACTGATGTAAAACGCACAAAAATGGAGGGCCTGTTTCCCTGAAATACCTGGCACAAGTTCCTTGACTTTTTCAATTATTTTTGTAATTAAAGCATAATTAAACTCATCTCTGTAACTTGCCAGTCCAGGTTTTCCCTTCTCTTACCCATAAGACTACTCGTCTCTTGTGTGCATCTCTTCTCCATAACCTGGTCTCAATGGCCTCCCCTCCTACACTCTCATACTCAGTGACATCTAAAGCAAACATTAATGCCCATCTCCTGGCACCCCCTTCTATACTATTGTAAATGATATTTTATGTACTGTCTCCTGAGTTTTGCTCTTCTTCTCACAGTCCATAAGTAACTGCATTTTTTCTTTCCTGTCTCTGACTGCCCCCATTCTTTCTCCATTCTCCTTCATCCCTCCCTCATTTTCTCCATTTCTCTTCCACCCTTCCCTATGCACTGCCATATTCTTCCCTTTGCTTCTCATAAATCACTTCCCTGCCAGAAGAGGCGATAGTTGCAGTTTGCAAGGGTTCACATAAGATTTTCTTCCAAGTTTGCTTCATGGGGAGGGGAGTGAAGAAGGTTTCTCTCCTTAAGTAAGGGAGCGCACAGCTCTGCCTCCACTGCTAAAGGAAAGGAAGAGTCTCTCTATCTTTGCAATAAGGATCATTTGGGGTGTTATGCCAAGATACTGATCTCTATTTTCACTCCCAGTCATGTGACATGAGTCACGGTTATAAAAGGTGACATCTGTGTCTCATGAAGTGAGTCAATAACCACTGATCCTTCTATTACTACCTTCCTCTCCCGCCTGAGAATCAAATCTAAAGAAAACATATCACCCCAAACCAGCCCCACAAGCTAATACAGCCGCATAATCAGAGACACAAATAGCCACTAAATGTTACAGAAACTGATGAGCTTTGCATATCTCTGCTCTGTACCAAATCTTCCCTGCAGCTAGCAGTCTGGCATTGCACCTCACCAAATCCTGCATGAAATTCCACTCTATTGTCAGCTTTTGCCTCCCAGACTCGCTTCACACCAGAGACCCTCCTGATTCTTCTCTCTTTTAAGAAAAACAAAAAACTCTCTCTTTGTCCTCTGGAAAAAGCTACTGGCCAATCCGTTCCTACCAGGGACTGGATGCATCTTCAGTAGTTTGCAGACATCTGCTAAGTGAAAATAAGGAACTAGCTAGTTAACCTCTTTGTTGAGGTTATAACTTGAGGAGTAGGTTGCTCTGGCTATAGTTATAAACAAATGAATGTCTGCACAATATTCCTTAGGTACATTGCTAGATTGCTAAAAACAAGGCCCTGTATGTTGAAGTGATGAGCATCTTTAACTCCCCTGGAATACTCATTTCTCAGCAAGGTCAGGCCCTTCATTTTCAGAGCATCTCTAATATTTACCTTACATCTGGCAAATTCTAGCTTGAAAAGTACTTTCTGCCTCCGTAAATATCTCCTTTAGATTCACTTGGATACAGTAATCTTATATTCTTGTCCCACATTTTTGCTGGGGGCTGTTAAAAAGCATTCTATCCCAGAGGTGGCTGCATTTCAGTGGTGTGTGCTGTGTGTTTAGTTAATAAAGAGCTTTAGGATCTTGTGGGAAGGAAGAAATATTGCTGTAGAAATGTAATACAATGAAGGGGACAGTCTTACTGCCAACAGCTGAGTGTAAAAACTGCAAAGGGAAGTACAGGCAGGGAATGAAACAAATGAACACAGTCAGTGGAGAGCATGACAGGGAGGGTGTTGTATTGACAGAAGATACACTACAGATAGGTGTGATTGGCCCTTTGCCTTGATCTTCACCAAGAAGGAAAGGCAAGAGACTCTTCAAGGAACACACACAGCTAAATTTTCTAAGGAGCTTTGTGATGGGGTCTGTAACCCCTCAAAAAAGTTAGCCTTTGTTAGCAGGGCCTGAACCCAGTTTGGCCACTTGGTTAGCTCACTAACCTGAGCTGATAGGTATGAATGGTGATCAAACACAGCTGGGGAGGAAGGAGCACAGGGCAGTGGGAAGGAAGGAGCCCTAGAGCTCTTGGGCTAAAAGCTGAGAGATGCCTGAGCCAGGAGGAAACACACTGAAATAAGACTAAGAAAGAACTTTTCTGAGCTCTAGTAAGACACCCTGAAGGAAGGATGTGGACCTGGAAAAGAAGCCTAGCAAGCTAAGGGTGTCAGGGAAGGCTGCTAGAGGCAGGACAGGGTAACGGATGCAGGGGATGATGATTCTTGCTGTAGTGGGTCCCCAATGGTTCAATATAGAGCTGAGATTGAGGAATTGCCAAGATGGAAGGAGACAAGGGGTACTTGCCAAGGTGAGCTCCAGACAGAATTTGGTAAAATGTTGGGAGTTAAGTGGGACTAGAATCATAGGGTTAGAAGGGACCTCAAGGGTCATCTAGTCTAAACATCCATGACAGATGGCGATCCAGCCTCCTTTGGAAAACCTCCAGTGAAGGAGCTTCCCCAACCTCTGTAGGCAGCCTGTTCAATTGTCCTACTGTTCTTACAGTTAGGAAGTTTTTCCTGAGATTTAACCTAAATCTGCTCTGCTGTAGTTTGAACCCATTGCCTCTTGTCCTGCCCTCTGTGGCAAGAGAGAACAACTTTTCTCCATTTTTTTAATGGCAGCCTGGACTAGAAGTACTTGAGTCGAGATTTCTTTGAGTGGTCTTCATTGAAGAACGTGGGGGAGAGCCTGGGAGTCTTAGTAAACCCCAGGAAGAGGGAGTGAAGAGACTGAACATTAGATATTGTCTTATGTGGACTTGGAACTGTAATTAGCTTTTAATGGCCCCCTCTTGGCAGTCTCAGCTGAGGCCAATGACTCAATGGGCCACGGAGATTGAACTATCCTCTGACCTCCATCAGCACGGTCCCTGCAGAACAGGACTGAAACACTAGCAGGAGGAACAGCAGAGAAAAAAGATGACTCAACTGTTAAGGTGCTAGCCTGGGACTCAGCTCTGGATTCAATTCCCTGCTCCTCCACCAACTTCCTCTGTAACCTTGCGCAAATCACTCTGGCCCAGACCCTCAAAGATTATTTTAGGCACCTAAATCCCATTGATTTCAAAGGAAATTAGGAGTCTAAATACCTTTTTGAAGATCTGGTTCTTAATCGGTGCCTCCATTTCCCCATCTATAACATCAGAGGTGTCATAATGTGGCCCTACTTCACTGGGGTATTGGGAGAATAAATGCACTAATGACTGTGAGGTGCTCAGATACTACAGTGTATTTTGGGGAGGGGAGCTATATAAGTACCTTAGCTTCAGAGAGTGGAGGAAGCTTGCATTGCTTGCCCCTCTGTGTTCAATACCTGTTCTGTAGAGAGATTGACAACCCTATCTAGCACCTTTAAGCTGTGCTAAACTCACTTCTTTTAAAAGAGAACCTCATAGGTCTTTAAGATGGTGCCTGCGATAACTTGATTTGAAACTAATGAGCATAACTCCATAGCACTTCTCAAGCAAATCAGCTTTAAAGAAAGCCAGGAACAAAGATCAATTGAAAACACATTTCGACCTAAGCTTCCTAACCTGTTTTCTTTCTTTTCATCAGTGTTGGAAGTCTTTCCAGTGGTCTGGCCTTTGTAAGCTTCATGGCTTATTCATATAAACACAGTTTCTGGGAGGCCCAAAAGTGTGTTAGCGTTTATTCATCGATTCCCTCTTCCAAGTAACCCAAAGTTACCCAACTTGTCTTCTGTATTTAAAAACAATCCTTAAGTGAATAACACCCATTTGGCAGCGATACCTGCCTTGTGAATCTAGAGGAAAGCTGCAAGAAACTTCCTTTGCAAACTCAGAACTTGAGTCATGATTACTTCAAGGTTAAGGAAGGTGCCTGAGTCTGGAGGCAGGTTTCAGGGCAGCCTCAGTTTATTTCCAGTAGCCCGCATTCAGCAGCAATGAAGGCTCAAAAACCAAGAGGCATAACAAGAACCAAAGTGTGCATGTGTGTATATATATTTTTGGAGGCCTAACTCCTGATTTTTGAGCATTGGAGGTTGGCGATGCTATCCTAATGACAGTGGGGCAGTTGCCCTGGAAGAAAGAAAACAATCAAAATCAGACACTGGTTTTGACAACCTCAGCAGGAACACATTGCAAATGTCCAAACCTATGGTGAGTGGACTGAGTCCATCACAGGCTCTAAACTACTGTCTCCACGCACCCTCCTTTCTAGGGAGTTGGCAGTTCAGACCTAACAGGGTGTTAGGCCTGTTCTAAGGCTTGGCCCTGCTACCAAGCAGGCACCGTTGGGATGTGCAGCTACGGGAGGGATCTGGAGTAGGGTTACCATTCGTCCGGATTCCCCCCGGACATGTCCGGCTTTTAGAGTTAAAAATAGCGTCCGGGGGGAATTTGTAAATGTCCGGACTTCCCCCCCCTGCAGAGTGCGTGCGGCTGACAGGGCAGCCGGCCGGATGGTGCCACTTACATGGGGCTCCGACAGCCAGAGAGAGCCCCTCCCCCGCTTCCCCCTCCTCTCCCCTGCAGCTGAGAGCACTCCCTCCCTCCCTCGCAGATCACCAGCCGGCCGTTCGCACCGGCAGTCTGGAGCTCCACCCCCTGCTCCTCCTCCCCGGCACGCTGGTCTGAGAGGCAGGGTAAGGGGGCCAGGGGGTCGGAGAAGGGGCAGGGAGGTTCTGGAGGGGGCAGTCATGAGACAGGGAGCGGGGGGGGGTCGGGAGTTCGGGGGGGGCTTTCTGGGGGTTGGGGGTGTGGATAAGGTTTTGGGCAGTCAGGGTACAGGTAGAGGGTAGGGTCTCAGGAGGGGGCAGTTAGGGGACAAAGAACAGGGAGGCTTAGGTTTTCATACTAGATCTGGATTGAGCCAACACTGTAGACATAGACACCCTGCTGTGAGGAATGAGCAAAGAAAAGAAGATATGGCTGCTAAAAGTAAGATCAAAGAGGGATCGATTAGATCTCGTATATGGACCAAAGATGAGGTTGCGCAGCTTATACAGTTGGAAAGGAAATATATTGGGAAAAGGAATATAAATAAATGTATTGAGAGCGAGATGAGGACCAAAACGAATAAACAAATATCAGATAAAAGACGAGAATTAGCAAAGAAGAAGTTAGTGGTAACAGGAGATAGAGAGGAAGTGACTGAGGTAGAGGACATTAGAGTAAATATATTAGAAATTCCGCCCCCAAGAGAGAGGATTTTCCCACTAAAAGGACACCCAGAAGTGGATTTAGTGGAGAAAATATGTAAACGGGGAAAACAAAGTAGGGAGGGAAGAGAAATAATAAATAGTTTAGGGGAAATTGAAGGATTATTAAAGGAGGATTTAACAAAAGCTCTCGGTTGGGCAATGTTGGAAAAATTATGTTATTCATTAGTAGAGGGAAAGGACCCTAGAAATGAAAGTCAAATAGAGTTGAGGAATAAAGGAAAAGGGAAGATGAGAAAGGAGGGGAGAAGGAAGCAATTTAATGCAATTAGGAGATATGCTACAAAGAAAGCTAAGTATAAATTCTATCAACAATTATTTGATAAGGATAGAAGAAGATTGACTCGCATTATAATGGGAGAGCCAGATAAGGCTAAGTGTGCTATCCCTATGAAAGAAATTGAGGAATACTATGTCAATATTTTGGGAACAATTGGACATGGTAATATGATAGGGTGGCCATCATCCACAGAGAATGCAGATAATGATATATTAATGAGTCCGATCTCTGTGGATGAGATTAGAATAGCTTTAAGAGAAATAAGAAAAGATAGTGCTCCTGGCCCAGATAAAGTAAAAGTGAGCAATTTGTGGGATATTTTTAATTTAGACTCCTTAATACTTACAAAAATTTTTAATATATGGTTTCTAAATAGACAGGTACCAGATGAATTTAAGAAAAATAGAACGATTTTAATACCAAAGACACAAGATGAGGAGGAAATGAAGAAGTTAACATCTTGGAGACCATTGACAATTGGGTCAGTTTGGATTAGAATCTATACCAAAATATTAGCAAAAAGACTGGTGGAAACAGTTAAGATATGTAGTAGACAAAAAGGGTTTATATCCGCCCCTGGGTGTGAGGAAAATATTGCTATATTAGATAATTTGATTAAAGGGGCTAAACGAAATGGGAATGAAATTGCAATAGTGTTCGTAGATCTGGCTAAAGCATTTGATTCTGTGGGACACGGACATATAATAGCCGGGTTGAGAAGATTTGGTATAGATGAACATTTTATAGATATTATTAGGGACCTTTATGATAATTGCACAACTAGGGTATGGGTGGGTGATGAAGCTACTGAGTCTATTTTAATTAGGAGGGGGGTCAAGCAGGGTGACCCGTTGTCCCCAATTTTGTTTAATATTGCTATGGATCCCCTTTTAACTAGATTAGAAGTAGAAGGAAGTGGTTTTTATGTTAAGGGTAATGGTGTCACGTCATTGGCTTTTGCCGATGATGTGGCAATTTTAAGTAGCTCATATAAAGGAATGATTAAAAATTTGGGTATCTTAGAGGAGTTTTGTAAAAATACTAATCTCTCTGTTAATGTGAAGAAAACGAAAGGCTTTCATATTTTAACTAAACATAAAACCTATGTAGTTAATCCTAAGGATAATTGGCAGATAGGGTCAGAGGAGATTGAATATGTTCAACCAGGGGATTTTGAAAAATATTTAGGGGCTAGAATAGATCCCTGGATAGGTGTAGGGGGACCGGTACTTAAAGAAAAATTGAAAGATTGGAGTGAGAATTTAATTAAGGCCCCATTAAAACCGGCCCAAAAAATATTAATTTTACAGACATATATCTTACCGAAGCTATTTTATAATCTTCTTTTAATAGAACCCCCTTTTAATCTTTTAGACGATCTTGATGTGTTAGTTAGAAAAATAGTTAAAGAGATTTTACATTTACCTCAGTGTACCACAGATGGGATATTTTATTCTAGAGGTAGGGATGGTGGTTTAGCTCTCACTAAGTTTAGTGTGCAAATCCCAAATATGTTAATTCGTAAATGGAGGAGACATATTGTCTCGAGAGATGATTGGATGGACCTATCTTATCTATATGCAGGAGAAAATCTTGTGGATAAAATATTGTCATTTAGTGCAGTAACATCTCATCCCAAGAAATGGAGGGAAGAGGAATTTTTAAGATGGTCGGAACTGAGATGTCAGGGAATAGGGATAAAATATTTTAAAAATGATTTAATTAGTAATTCGATTTTTAGAAACTCTAGTAAAGTTAAATCGTCAGCGTATATCGCAGCATTGCAGCTTAGGGCAAATATTTATCCTACTAGGGAGACATTAGCAAGAGGAAGAGGAGGTGTGAATGCTCTTTGTAGATGGTGCGGTAAAGTGCGGGAGACTGTTCCCCATATCTCAGGACAATGTTATAAGACTAAGAATGCTAGGATAAAAAGACATAATAGAGTAGTGTCTGCAGTTGTAGATAAGGTTGGTAAATTAGGGTGGAAGGCAATGATAGAGCCCCATTTGAGAAATAGTAAGGGTGAGTTAAGAAAGCCGGATATTATATTTATAAAAGGAGATACAGCAGTGGTGGTTGATGTTACAGTGCGATGGGAGGATAATGCCGGAAGTTTGGAACAAGCCCACAGTGAGAAGGTGGCTTATTATCTTGAGTTAGAGGAAGAAATTAAAAACTTAACGGGAGGTAAAAATATTCACTTCTTTGGTTTTGTGCTTGGGGCGCGTGGCAAGTGGAGTGAAGGTAATAATGATTTGTTACAATTATTGGGAATGGACAGAAGTAAAAATTTTAAGGAGAGTATATGTAGACTTGTTTTATATTCCACTATTGGTATGATGGCTATATTCAGTGACAGGTAAAGATCCCGGAGTTTCCATTCCGTGTATCTTGCCAAAACTAAATTTTAGCTATTTTGGTTTCCATGCTCTAAATTTTCAAATTTTTAATATTGTTTTGAACATTAACTTATTTAGTGTTATTTAATATCTGTCCTTCAATAGAATGGTTTTAATTATATAATAAATACTTATTAATGGATGAAATTCCAATTTAAATTATTAGTTTTTTTTTTGTTTTTTTAATTACTGGATGTGGATGCGGACTGGCCGCGTATAATAACCAGGAAAGGGCAGGTAGTCACGCCTGTACATAAATAGGGGGTGGGGTTCTGGAGGGCAGTTAAGAGCAGGGGTCCCAGGAGGGGTAGTCAGGGGACAAGGAGCAGGGGGAGGGTTGGGGGTTCTGAGGGGGGCGGGAAGTGGGAGGGAGTGGAAGGGGCAGGGGCGGGGCTAGGGCAGGACAGGGGCGGGGCTCCTCTCATCCTCTTTTTTGCTTGCTGAAATATGGTAACCCTAATCTGGAGTGGTGGTCAGGTGACAGTCACATGACCAGCCACAGTCTATAAGGCAAACCTGTAGAAGTGCCTTGGAGCCCTGAGGCCTGCTAAGGTCAAGCCTCCCCTGGGAAGGATTGCAGGTTTGGTGCATCACACAGGGAGCTGGAGGAAACAGCCAGGAGTGCGGGAGAAGCCCCTCCTTGGGCCCTGCAGTAGTAGGGGCTATGGGGAGGGTGGTAAAGAATCATAGGAACATAGAATATTAGGGTTGGAAGAGACCTCAGGAGGTCATCTAGTCCAACCTCCTGCTCAAAGCAGGACCAACACTAACTAAATCATCCCAGCCAGGGCTTTGTGAAGCCAGGCCTTAAAAACCTCTAAGGATGGAGATTCCACCATCTCCCAAGGTAACCCATTCCAGTGCTTCACCAACCTCCTAGTGAAATAGTGTTTCCTAATATCCAACCTAGACCTCCCCCACTGCAACTTGAGACCATTGCTCCTTGTTCTGTCATCTACCACCACTGAGAACAGCCGAGCTCCATCCTCTTTGGAACCCCCCTTCAGGTAGTTGAAGGCTGCTATCAAATCCCCCCTCACTCTTCTCTTCTGCAGACTAAACAAGTCAAGTTCCCTAAGCCTCTCCTCGTAAGTCATTTGCCCCAGCCCCCTGATCATTTTTGTTGCCCTCCGCTGGACTCCCTCCAATTTGTCTACATCCTTTCTGTAGTGGGGGGCTCAAAACTGGATGTAATACTTCAGATGTGGCCTCACCAGTGCCAAATAGAGGGGAATAATCATTTCCCTCGATCTGCTGGCAATGCTCCTACTAATGCAGCCCAATATGCCATTAGCCTTCTTGGCAACAAGGACACACTGCTGACTCATATCCAGCTTCTCATCCACTGTGATCCCCAGGTCCTTTTCTGCAGAACTGCTGCTTAGCCAGTCGGTCCCCAGCCTGTAGTGGTGCATGGGATTCCTCTGTCCTAAGTGCAGGATTCTGCACTTGTCCTTGTTGAACCTCATCAGATTTCTTTTGGGGAATGGGGAAGTCTGTTACATGCTGGAAGGAGCTGTTGAGCCTGGAAAGAGGGTTGGAAGAGTTGGCTCTGAGCTAAACAATTAGGTTACACCAGACCTCACAAAGGAAGAGTAATTCAAAAGTGCCAGTGGTGCCTTGACTAGAGAGGGGAGAAAGCAAATTGGGGCAGCAGGTGGGTAAGCTGCTGTTACTACCTCAGATGTATAATAAACCTCACCCTGAGGCAGGCTGTTCTAGAGCTTCCCTCCGCAAGCTGCTGTATCCTAGTTCCTTCTCCTGACTCCCTTGCATCCTGGATGGGGTTATCGAGCCACTCCTGGTCCAACCAGACTGCAGAACCTTAGCAGCTCTATGCAGGCTTCTAAGGTCTGCTAATAGGATGGGTCAACAGCTGAGCTTTGGTCCTGTTACAGGCCTATGGAGACTGATGTGCATGCTCCCAAGACTCTCAGACTTTAATGCCAGAAGGGACCATTGTGATCATCTAGGCCCCGCCCCTTCTCAGAGGCCCCACCCCTGCTCACTCCATCCCTCCTCCCTCTGTAGCTCGCTCTCCCCCACCCTCACTCACTTGCTCATTTTCACTGGGCTAGCTCTGGGGGTTGGGGTGCAGGAGGAGGTGAGGTCTCCAGCTGGGGGTGCAGGCTCTGGGGTGAGCCCAAGGATGAGGGGAGTTTGAGGTGCAGGAGGGAGCTCTGGGCTGAGGCAGGAGGTCAGCATGTGGGAGGGGGTATGGACTCTGGGCTGGGGATGTGGGTTCCAGGCTGGGGCCAGGAATGAGTGGTTCATGGTGTGGGAGGGGGCTTCAGGCTGGGACAGGGGATAGGGGTGCAGGGGGAGTGAGGACTCTGGCTAGGGGTGCAGGCTCTGGGGTGGGGCCGGGGATGAGGGTTTGGGGTGAAGGAGGGTGCTCCAGGCTGGGACTGAGGGGTTTGGAGGGCAGAAGGGGGATCAGGGCTGGGGCAGTGGGTTAGGGCACAAGAGGGGGTGAAGGGTTCAAGCTCTGGACGGTGCTTACCTCAGGTGGCTCCCGGAAGCAGCGGCATGTCCCACTTCTGGCTCCTACTCATAGGCATGGCCAGATGGTTCTGCGTGCTGCCCCGTCCACAGGCACCGACCCTGCAGCTCCCATTGGCTGTGGTTCCCACAGCTACGCCACCGACCGGACTTTTAACAGCCTGGTCAGCGGTGCTGACTGGAGCCGCCAGGGTCCCTTTTCAACCGGGCATTCTGGTCGAAAACAGGACACCTGGCAACCCTAATGGAAATTAGGAGCCTAAATACCTTTGTGGATCTGGGCCTTAATATTTTAGTATCCTTGTCTTATGGTTTATCTCTACAATTACACACAAAATTATATTAAAAGAACACTATGGTTGCAAAGTCAAGTGCTCCTGTTTGGAAATTCCAGTATTAATGTTGCCTCTACAACCTTAATTTGTTCCCCCGTGCATATCAATATGATAGACTATTTTTCCCCCCACAGGATCCTTGTGCACAGGATGAACCTAATTTGGTGATGAAATTGGGGTTGTGTAATAAAAGATCCTGTCTGGAGGACCTCTGCTTCATTTGTTGCAGAAGTTGGAAGGTGTGTAGAGAATGAGGTGGGAGATTGGAGGAAGAGAAAGGAAGCCTTATGGTTAAGGTAAGTCAATGTTGCCCCGGAGAACAGGATTCTATCCCTGCTTCTGCTACAGAGTTCCTGTGTGATGCTGGGCAAGTCACTTAAACCAAATTTCACAGGTGGTAGCTGATAGTTGTCTTTTTCTGTGTGCCCAACTTGAGACCCTAGGGCACACATGAATTGCAGAATGCTGAGCACTCACAGCTGTTACTGAAGTCATTGGGAGCTGTGCTAGAATACATAAAATTGATATATGATGCTAAGTACTGTTTAAAATCAGGTCCTAGGCACCTCAAATTAGCTACCCAAAATTACTGGACACACTTGACCTTAATCTCTATGCCCCAGCTGCCCATCTGTAAATTGGGGATAATATCAACCCCTCACCTTAAACAGGAGTTGTGAAAATTGATTAACGTTTATGAAGCACTCTGATACTGTAGTGATGAGCACCATAGAACAGACCATAAGGAAATTAATAATTCTGTTTTCAGAACAGGGTTTGAATAATGTGCAGTAAAATAAGGCCTATGGCCACACATTGAACAATGAGGATAAAAGAAAATATTGAATAGCTGCTCATTAAGTGAGCACCATCCAGCCTGTGCACTGAATGAGGCAAAGTTCCCAGGGAAAAAGTGATCGTGTGATTAAACACAGTATCATAATGCATACTCACCAAGGGGCCAAATTAGGTGGACTGGCAACCTTGACTTTGGTAATTCCTGACTTTGCAACCTTAAAGTTCTTTTAACAGTTGATGTATAATTTCCTAGGCTTTTTTTTAAAAAAGCAACTACATCATGGGGCTTTATAGCGGCACCCGTATGGTTTGGCGGGAGTGTTGGAACCTCTAAATCCACTGGACCAACTTCTGCCTCCTGGGCTAATATAGTAATATATAGCGGTAGTAGGTTGTCATCCTTTGAGGTCCAGCACAAGAGGGGGATGGGACACTTGGCCTAGAGGGTTTCACAGGTTTTTGCTGACAGCAGAGGAATGGTGAGAGTCTGGAATCTGGGATTCCGTTTCAGGCTCTGGAGAGCAGTGTGTTCTGGTAGTCACTGGTTCTTCTGCCTACTTCTCCCTTAAGCTTGACCCCTACTGCCCTGTCCCAGTCCTGTCTCTTCTCCCCAACCTTGGCTCCTTGTCCTAGTTGCCCCTCTGCTTTCTCATCCCAGTCCTAATCTCTCAGTCCCAATTTCCTCTAGTCTTTCCCCATTCCCAGGTCAGGCCAGTTTCCTTGCCCAGCCAAACCAGATTCTCTCCTCCCTCCAGTCTCACTGGACTCCTTGTCCTAATCTACTCCCCTTCCTCCCCTCTGCATTTGACTCAGATGGCTTCTTCCTCCATGCTGCCTGGGTGCCAGTAGGGGGGTCATTGAGAGCTCTGGAGAGGTAGGCTCTCTGTTCTCAATGCCAGTGCTTGACCCAGACTAGTTAGGAGCAGCCATTACAGGGAAAGTCCTGAGCCCTGGACTGGAGTGCGCTCAGTCGCTCTGTGGGGATGGAAGTGCAAGGTCCAGTCACATGTGGGAGCGGTGAACAGGGCCGGTGCAACCACTAGGCAAACTAGGCGGTTGCCTAGGGCGCCAAGTGGTTGGGGGCACCAAAAAGCGGTGCCCTGGCTCGGTAGGGAGGAGCCGCCTTCCAGAGGCACCAGAGAGCCAGAGCATCGGCTTGTGGGGGCGGCGAGCCCCAGCCATGGAGGAGCCGGTGCAGCACAGGGGGGGCAGCAGCCCTGCAAAAGCGGTGGTGTCACTAGTGGGGAGCAGCCGCGCCCCCTGCCCCTCCTGCCCAGGCAGCGGCCTAGCGCCCCCAGGGGGCTCCCTGCAGGCTGCAGCGAATGCATGCGGGCGCCGGCCCCCATGTGCCCCCCTGCTCTCCCCTCGCCACGCTCAGGTTCTGCAGCTCCCGGGCATGTGAGCTGCCGCTGCCCCTCCCA
>NW_020664661.1:1698738-1798163 GCF_002925995.2 Terrapene triunguis | reverse complement strand
GCTGCCGCTGCCCCTCCCAGTGTAGGCTCAGGGCCCTGGCAGCAGTGGCAGCTCACATGCCCGGGAGCTGCAGAACCTGAGCGTGGCAAGGGGGGAGCCGGGGGGCACACGGGGGCCGGCGCCTGCATTCATCTGCTGCAGCCTGCAGGAGCCCCCGGGGGGTGCTGGGCCGCAGTCTGGGCAGGAGCGGCAGGGGGCGCGGCTGCTCCCCACTAGTGACACCGCCGCCTTTGCAGGGCTGCTGCCCCCCTGTGCGGCGCCAGCTCCTCCGTGTCTGGGGCTCGCTGCCGTCGCAAGCGGAACACTCTGAATCTCCGGTGCCTCCGGAAGGTGGCTCCTCCCTGCCGAGTTGCTGCAGCGGCCCAAGCCCGGCAAAGCCAGTGAGTGGACTCAGGGTGGGGGCCGCCGGGGTGGGGTGAGGAGGGCTCGTGGGGTGGGGCTGTGCAGCCTCCAGGGGAGTTCAGGGGGTGGGGAGGGGGGAACCTGGTCTGGGGAGCAGCACCTGGGTATGGCTGGCCCCTGGGCAGGCTGGCCCCTGGGGTCTATAAAGGCTCATTGGGATTTGCCCCTTAATGAACCAATGTGCAAGGAGGGGGAGCGCAAGGTGGAAGTTTCGCCTAGGGCGCAAAATATCCTTGCACCGGCCCTGGCGGTGAGGGGGATGCAGCATGCCCCATTGTTCTGTGGGGACAGTGCATGGGCAGTCTGGTCATGCAGAGGAGCTGTGAGGCTCGAGCATGCTCAGCAAGGACAGAATCTGTAGAAATTTTGGCTGTTGAGTTCTAGCAAGTCTCTTCTGAGCATGTACAAACTGCAGTTTTCCCCCAAAGGCTTATAAATTGGCCAAATCTGGGGGGATTTTCACAGGGCATGTCCCTGATGCAAAGGCCAATCCCTGCCAAATTTCAAATCCCTGCTCCAAAGCACAGGGGCACTAGGGTTTTGCAAAGAAAAACTTGCCAGAAGTGTTTTAACATGGGCAAAACACTCTTCTCTAGATTCTTTCATGGAAACAGCTGAGCTCTTTTGGCTGAAATTTTCCAAGGAAATCAACCTGAGGCAGACACCTGGCATGGAAAATTTCAGCCCAGTTACAGTTTTACAATAAGAAGTGTCAGGCAACCTTAATAGGCTGTGTTACCAGCCCTACCTGTAATAACTGATAAGAACAGGCATTTTAATCCTTTGGCATTGAAGACAGGGAAGTGAGGCATCAGGAGAGCTGTGTTCTAGTCCCAGCTCTGCCAGTGACCTGCTGTGGCCTTAGGCAATTCTCTTCCCCCTCTGAGCACGTGCTTCCCCTCCCACCCTCTGCCTGTTGTGTCTATTTAGACCTATTTAGACCAGGGGTCAGCAACCTTCGGCACGTGGCCCATCAGGGTAATCTGCTGGTGGGCCACGAGACAGTTTGTGTACATTGACCGTCCACAGGCACAGCCCCCTGCAGCTCCCAGTGGCCATGGTTTGCCATTCCCTGCCATTGTAGGAATGGGGACAAAGGGGTTAAGTACCTTGCCTCGGGTCACAGATGAAGTGAGTGTTTGATCCAGAGCTATAACACAGAAATTCCTGACTCCCAGCTCTCTGGTCAGCCCATGTTATTGCACTTCTCTCTTATCCACAGTCCTGGGTTAACAATGGCACCAGTAGTGCTATGGAGCTGGGCCCATGCTCAGAAGGGGCCTGGCCTGCTCCGCTTGCACTGCGCCCCGAGACCCCACCAGCCTGCTGGCTCCCCCTCACCCATCACTTGCTCCTCTTGGCCTGCCCACCGGCTTCTCCACCCCCTGGCCCCACCCGTCAGCTCCTCTCTGCCCCCTGGCCAGATCCCAGTGCACCTCTGGCTCTGGGCAGTCTCTGCTTCCCACCACCTATGGGGCCCCACCTGTCTCCCCAGAGCTGAGCTGCCTGGGACTGGTGCAGAAGCCTGGCCAGTCTCAGCCAGTTTTGGGGAGGAGGGACAGTGGGGGGAGGGGTTGGCTGGGCCCCTCCAGGCAAGTGGGTCCTGAGGGAGCCCAGCCAGGACAGGCCCTAGTATAGGCGTCGACTCCGTGGGTGCTCTGGGGCTGGAGCACCCATGGGGAAAAATTGGTGGGTGCTCTGCACCCACCAGCAGCTCCCCACCCCACCCCCCCAGCTTACCTCCGCCTCCACCTCCTCCCCTGAGCTCGCCACGTGCCCGCTTTTTCCCCCTTGCTCCCAGCGCTTGTGCCGTGAAACAGCTGTTTCGCCTGGCAAGTGCTGGGAGGGAGGAGATAGGAGGGGGAATGCGATGCGCTCAGGGAAGAGGCAGGGCCAGGGCGGGTATTTGGGGAAGGGGTCCAATAGGGGCAGGGAGGGGGCGGAGTTGGGGCGGGGACTTTGAGGAAAGGGTTGGAATGGGGCAGGGCAGGGGCGGGGAAAGGGTGGAGTTGGGGCAGGGCCAGGGGCGGGAGGGCGCGAGCACCCACCGGCGCCAGGGAAAGTTGGCGCTTATGGGCCCTAGCCTGGCTGATCGTGCCACTCCTGATGGGGGCGGAGTGATTCCCTGCCCCAGGACTAGCCCTGGCTGCGCTGCCGGCTACACCCGGCAGACACAGCCGCCTCCCAGCAGGGCTAGTGAGTGCGGCCAGGAGGCAGGGCATGGGAGAGTGGGTCTCTGGGAGACCTGGGGGGGTGCTGGGCTGTGAGGGGCTGGGGAAGATGTGTGTGTTGGGGCACTAGGGAATGGGGGTTCTGTGGGGTGTGCTGAGCAGTTGTGGTGGGGCTGTGGGCAGAGGGGGCGCTGGGCAGGGATGGTGTTATGCAGGGCGCTGTGCATTTGTGGAGGAGGCCTGGGGGGCACTGGGCATAGCAGGTCCAGGGGGGCTCTTGCCATAGGGAGTTGGGGGGGTGTTCGTGTTGGGCGGGGGGGCTGTGTGGCATGGCAGGGCCCGCTCCCGAGGGGAAGGGGCATGGTGGCAGCACAGGTCCGGGCAGGCCACTGTGTATCTGGCAACTGCCAGTTTGTAAATAGTGCCCTTGCCATGGGCTGGGCGGGGCTGCCCCTGCTATGCCATGCCCCATTGCCTCTGGCTGGCCCCTCACTCTGGGGACTGACCTCCCCACGCCATGCATCATTGCCTCCATGGGAGGCCCACAAATATGTTTGGAGCCTGGCCCACAAAAGGTTAATCTGGCTCTGCTTATCCAGGTAAGATTCCAGGCATCTGGTTTTCGACCGGAACACCCGGTTGAAAAGGGACCCTGGCAGCTCCAGTCAGCACTGCTGACCAGGCTGCTAAAAGTCCGGTCGGCGGCGTAGCAGGGCTAAGGCAGGCTCCCTGCCTGCCCTGGCTCCGCACGGCTCCCAGAAGCAGCCGGCATGTCTGGCTCCTAGGCGCAGGGGTGACCACGGGGGCTCTACATGCTGCCCCCGCCCCAAGCGCTGGCTCCACAGCTCCCATTGTCCGATTTTGTCCCGATATCCACCGGCAGCACTTTGTTGTTGTTGGTTTTTTTTGCTCTGCTGGCGGGCACATCCCCCCACATGTGTCCCGATATTTTCTTCCCCTCATCTGGTCACCCTATGCAGGGGTGGTGTCTGTGGGTGCAGGCAGTGTGCAGAGCCCCCTGGCCCCTCCACCTAGGAGCCAGAGGGACATGCTGGACACTTCTGGGAGTTGCCTAAGGTAAGCACCACCCGGCTGGAGCCTGCACTCTAACTCCCTCCCAAAGCCTGCACCCCAACCCCCCGCGCCAGCCCTGAGCCTCCTCCCACACCCAAACTCTGTCCTGGAGTCCGCACCCTTCCCACACCACAACCCCCTGCCCCAGCCTTGAGTTCCCTCCTGCACCCCAAGCCCCTCATCCCCTACTCCACCCCATAGCCCGCACCCCCTCCCGCACCCTAACCCCCTGCCCCAGCCCGGTGAAAGTGAGTGAGGGTCGGGGAGAGCGAGCGACGGAAGGAGGGGGATGGAGTGAGCAGGGGCAGGGCCTCAGAGAAGGGGCAGGATGGGGATGGGGGGGGCTTGAGGGCAAGGCAGAGGGCGGGGCGGGGTTGTTCAGTTTTGTGCAATTAGAAAGTTGGCAACCCTATATCCAGTAGCCAAATAGTCAGTCAGTCTTCTCCTGGAGACTAGCAGGCTGAGATCTTTACTTGGGCAGCTAGCCCCAGCTGCTGCCTATGCTGCCACAGCCACCCTGCTATTTTTCACATGCTAGCTTGATCAAAGCTAGTGCATGTACCTCTGCTTGAGCTGGGAATTGCACCTCCCAGCTGAAGGGGAGCTGTACCTTTATATTCAAGCTAGGAAATGCCAAGTATCTGTGCTCAGGGAAATTGCAGACTGATTTCTGGTTGTGCTGTGTTTTACAATGAAGGGACAGATTCTGATCTAATTTTGCACTAGGGCATATCTGGAGTAACTCCACTGTAGATAATGATCCTATTCTGGGTTTTACACTGGTGGAATTAAGGAGCATCATGTGAAACTAATGTTCTCTGGAGCTCACGGGGTCGGGGGTGGGGGTGAGCGACAAGAATACAAGTTCTGTGCTTAAATCTTTCTTGAAATATGTTTTTAAAACAAATGAGCTTTGACAACATACTTCTTCCCCAGGCACAAGTCAGTGGGGCTTCGGCAAATGGAAGCTATTGTGCCATTTCCATGGTGGATAAGGCTGCAGAGAGTGAAGGGGGGGAAAGCACTGCAGAGCCCTTGGGTAATTAGCAGCATGGTTGAGCCCAAGAACACTTAATGTTCTGCTAGCTGTGCAGGTCAAGGACCATACAGAGGGAAAAGGAGGGAGAACAGGAAGACTAAATGAAGACAGAAGATTACCCCCAAATAAAAGTAGGGGGGGAGAGAGGGAGAACAGTCTACATTAAAAAGCTTGTTTGTACCTGCTGAAGAACATGCTTCCCCGATAGCACATTGTGTTCCATACCACAGGGCTGAGGGAGGTGGTGTCTCCTGACTAAGCAGATGAAGAGGACTCTTCATGCTGAGGACATGGGAAATATTAGAAGAGATGAATGCACAGGCGTGGTAATTCGCCTGGACAAATACCCAGACAAAGAGGCGGCGTAGTCTGGGGCTTTAGAGAATGGCACAGGGAGGTAGGAGACCTGCGTTGCACTCCCAACTTTGCCATCAGCTCACTGATGTTGGGCAATCCATGGGGTAACACCTTGACAAGAGGCATAGAGCTTTTTGCTGCAAACCTAAAGTGACAAAGCATCAGTGTAGATGCCAACGTTCATTATATCGCCATAACTGGCCTCCCCCCGTATCCCACAATGTTCACCGTGACCACTCTGCTCACTGTTTTGAACTCAGCTGCCCAGGAAGTTCTGACAGCTGAGCTCCGGCAGCAAAGAGCAAATAATTAGCGTGGAATGGTGCTATCTCCTGCACTACAAACACAAAGGCAGGTGTGTGTATGAGAGTGAGAGAGATTGCTGTGCTCTGCAGAGTCAGGGAGGGAGGTGGTGGCTGATGTGTGCGGGGGTGACCCCCATTCCCCTGCCTTGGGACTGGTTGTTTCCAGCGGCTGCCTGAACTTAGAGACAGCATGCCAACACACTCCCCAACACATGCTTTGTTTCTCTCACATACACACTCCCCCCCATTCTCTCACAAACTCTCCCAACACACACTTTGTCTGTACCTCCCCCCGACACGCTCCCTGTCACACTTTCTCCCCCAACACACTTCAATTGAAAAGCAGCTGGCAATTTAGTAGGATGCTCATGGAACGATGGGACTCAGCAATCTGCATCATGTGACACTGTACCTGCCCCATAAGGCATTGCAAAAACCCTTCCCAACGCACCCTGCAGCCAGTTGCACAATGGGATAGCTACCCACAGTGCACTGCTGTCTGTGTCGATGCAAGAGCTGCTAGTGTGGATGCTCTCTGCCGACACAAGGAGCTAGTGTGGACATGCAACAGCGATTTGATTAAAGCGCTTTAAAGAGGCATAACTTTTGTTGACAAAATTCTGCAGTGTAGACATAGCAAGCATGCTGGGGATCTCTTAGTTCAGTCAATACTACTTCAGCTTCCTGATTAATCTCCTTCTGGGTTCTGTGATGCACAAAAAGGCATTTCCCTCTCCACTTGAATGGCATAGTCTTGCTTTCTGGAATTTTAGACAGCTTGATCTCAATTTTTGATATTGATAACACATCAGCAGAAGCACTCATGCTGGAAACACACTGGGTGACAATATTCAGATTTTAGACAAGATTCTGTACCTCATAGTTAGTTTGCAAAACCGTACAGTCTCTCCACCCTGGACAAGATCAAGAGTGGCGACTCTAGTTTTATGGTTGCGTTATGGGCTTTTTTATGGAGCCAACAGCTGCCACCCTGCATGAGTCTGACAGTCCATCCGGTCCAGCGTCCTGCCTCAGTAACATCCAATACCTGATATTTCAGAGGAACCCTACCTGTGCCATTCTTATAATTATTTGTGGGATGTCGTACATAGAGACTTCTTCCTGGCCACTTGAGGTGACTAGCTTATGCCCTGAAATATGAGATTGTCTTACAGAAAGGGATAAAAAAAATGTTTGTGATTGTCCTATCCCTGGGCTGGCAAAACTAACAGGAAACTCACTCCCTTTGTCATCTAACTCCTTTTAATTAAAGGATACAGCCTTAATTGATGGGTGACAATGGGGGTTGCCTCAAACATCTGAGCAATGGATAGATACACCCTCAAACCAAACATCTCTGGGGGATTCCTTTGTGTATTCTGAGGGAGGAAGCTAAATCCAGGAGCACACTCCCTTGAAATAAGTCTGTTATGAAAACTTAATTGCACAACCCTTCCAAAAAATGTTCCCATAGGTAATCTTGGTAATTTCAGCTTCCCCAAAGTGCCTATACAGGAAAATAAGAGCTAGATGTTTGTCTCCCTTTTGTGAACTCTGGCTGCCCTGTGTACATGGAAACCTTATCTTCCTGTTAACCTCTCAAGCAAAACACTGTTCAGACACCATAGTGTGTGGCACTGTTCAAACCCAACAAGAAGAGAAAATCCCAATAGTTGGTAGCCAGAAAGTGCTGGCAAACTGATAGTAATGTGTTGCAAAGGACTGCTACTTCTGTTCTTTAGGAACAGAAAGGAAATATACTGTAGATCCTAACTCCAGTGTACGGTAAAATCATATCAGATGGTGTTTCCTGTCTGCAGGGTCAGAGAACCCACATAAACAAGCTTTAGTCTGCTTACAGTAAATGGGTCAGCTGAAAATGTGGAGACTGGATGGCTCAAGGATCTGTTAATGGAATGTTAAGCCTTTAGGTCTAGGCCACATTTTAATAGGGATGAAACCAATAAAGCTCTATGGAAATTACTCTAAATTTCCTATTTGCTGGGGGATGTGAGATACTCTCCAGGCTTTTCAGCCACCCTACAGAATTCCATAGCAGGGACAGATTGGCAGAGGTACTGGTAATGGCTGCTGTGTGTCTGACCTGGTTTCTCTTCAGACAAACATTCAGCTCTTGGACATAACATAATTGGTGTGACTCTGCACCCCATATTCTTCGTAGTGGTATTATTATGATATGATTAGGGCATAATTATGATGCATTTTGTACAAGATGGGTCATTTAAGGTGTCATTGGAAAAGTTATGATTTGCTCAATATGATTATCCTATTTTTATGCATGTATCATTTTTGTATCTGAAGTTATGAATATTGACTATGTATCTGTATTTCACATGTAGTCACACCTGGGTTACACCCACTAGGCAAGATGCTTCCAGTCTAAATGGCTGGTTGTGAAGGGCCCATTAAGGGTAATGGGCCATTAAGGGAAACAATAGGCCTTAGTAGAAGCTTATCTCCCACCTTGTGAACCATCCTGAGAACATTCCAGACAGCCTGTGGGTAATGGCTGCTATGACTCTGCAAGGGCCTGTGACTAGACCACATGACTCTGGACTCCATTTTGGGTACCTATATTTTTCCAC
Source organism: Terrapene triunguis (assembly GCF_002925995.2). NCBI lineage: Eukaryota > Metazoa > Chordata > Testudines > Emydidae > Terrapene > Terrapene triunguis. Next base: position 1,790,209 of record NW_020664661.1, on the reverse strand, counting down.
AAACTGGGCTGGGAACTGTTTTTGGAACAAAGTTTTCCCACCATAGGCTAAAGCTACATAAGGCAGGGAGTGACCCCATCTATTGTTCTTCACTCCCCCACAACTGAACACCTAAGGGAAGCTCAGAAAGAAAAGGACTTGGAATGGAGGTGGGGAGCCCAAGCTATAAAGCAAGTGAAGCTTGTGCCTTGAGAATCTGCAAACCTGCTTGTATCATCAGTCAGGGTGAGAGATTGTTAATTCAAATCCTATTCTAGTATGTTAAACTTACTTTGTGTTTTTGTTTATTTACTAGGTAATCTGCTTTGATCTGTTTGCTATCACTTATAATCACTTATAATCTATCTTTTGTAGTTAATAAACTTGTTTTTTGCTTTATCTAAGCTGGTGTGCCTGTGACTGAAGTGTCTGGGGAAAAATCTCAGCGTGGTTTAACACAAGCATATTGTGCATATTCCTCTCCACATTGAAGGTGAGGTGAACTGAGTAATAAATTCATACTGGTTGGGGTTTTAACCAGCACAGGAGGGGGAGGGATAGCTCAGTGGTTTGAGCATTGGCCTGCTAAACCCAGGGTTGTGAGTTCAATCCTTGAGGGGGCCACTTAGGGATCTGGGGCAAAATCAGTTCTTAGTCCTGCTAGTGAAGGCAAGGGGCTGGACTCGATGACCTTTCAAGGTCTGTTCTAGGAGATAAGATATCTCCATTAATTAATTTATTTTATTTAGGGTTTTGACCACCTCTGGGGTCCTAGGCTGGGAAGCTGGGGGTAATTTTGGCAGCAGCCTCTCTATTATTGGTTCATGCAGTGACTGGCCAAAGCCTGCATGCAGCTGCAGCTGGTGTGTCCTGCCTGTGTAGATGCTGGTGGAAGTATAGGACTGGGAATGGTCTATAGCCTGTCACAGCAGCACAGTGCTGAGAGGGAGCCCAGGCTGGTAGGTCAGAGGGCTCAGTGGTTCCCCAGTTCCAGGTGGCACCCCAGGGAGAACCTGTCACACTTGGTTTTCATTGAAGTCAATGGCAGCCCCACCAGTACATAACAGGATTGAGGAAGAATGGTCTTTTGGTTGTGTGTATATATATATATTTGCTAAGGAATTTCAGTTGCATTAACAAATTGAAAAGCATGTGAATCAATAATCTGTCAGAAATGTACTGCTCTGCTCACCTCATTCTAAGACATGGTGCTTTCTATTATCATGAAATTAACAAGCTTCCAAAAATAACCTTAGGATTGCAGGGAATTTTTCTACATTCTGCCACATGAAACAGAGGATAAAGAGAATATTGTTTAGATACCCAAGGCCTGATTCTGATCTCACTACACAGTAATTACCCTGGATTTACACCAGTGTAAAGGAGGTTAGAATTAGGCTCCCATACTCTGTGTATGTGACTGAAACAGCATTAGTATGTAGTTCTTATTTCGCATTCTAGGCATTGAGTGTGGGTTGGAACTCACAACAATTATCACGTTTGTCACCTTTCACATATACTGGTAATTCCAGAGAAAATAACTGTTGGCTAAGATTTCAAACATCATCTAAACTCAGCGTTGTTCAGATTCAGGGCTTGGGCCCATCTCTAATAATAATGAGGCTAAAATAAGGGTTATCAAGTCTTGTGGTTGAGAGCATAAGCTTATTTGGATGGGTTGGGAAGGAATCTCTTCTCCAGGCACCTTGTACAATTAGGTAGATGCATTAAGCATCTTTCTGCAAAGCATTGGGTAGTGATCACTGCTGGAAGCATAATCTAATACCTATATGGCATATTCTATAGTGTCAAGCATAGGTGGATTACTGTATTCCAAGGGGTGATGTTATACTTCTTGTGCTTCTCCCCGCTATGTGATTGGGTGGAGGAACAGTTTTTTTGTCTACATGTAAAATCTTGACTCTCTGGAGGGAGAACCCTGAGTGTAAGTTTCTGTCAAGGCATCTCTTTATCTACAGATAGCTTGGGTCAATCACAGAGGGATATGGAAAATCTTGTGTATAATCTAAATACCGTGAGTTGCTATAAAACCAGATCAGCATGCTGACAGAACCCATAGTTGCAGTGTGTGTTTGTGTGTATAGCCCTCCTACCGCTGTGCTCATTAAAGTAAGGAAAATGAAGGAAACAGTACTTTTCCATTTTGTGACTGCATAAGTGCATTTTAAAACACTTTTTGCAGTGGCATTTTCATATTAACTATATTTAAAAATCATGTTACATCTTGCTTAGAGCAAATACAATATGGTCAGTCTCTGTTCTAGTTTTGGAAAATTAAAGTTACTATATGTCATTATCCAATAAACAAAGGTCACTGAGAGATGGAGAAGGTGGTTTGTGCCACAAGTAAAAAATTAACTAACTTTTTATTAGAGATTTACTTTTCTTTTGGATTGGAGAATATACTGCCTTTCACAGTTAGACAGGTATAGCCTGTGAAGTTCCAATAAAATCCAAACTTTTTCAAAGTTATGGGGTTGTTTGGATCCTGGGTTTCAATTTGGTCTGTCTCTAATAACACAAGGTGGAAATATCCAGTGAAGAGAAAATGCCAAGGAATCCAAAAGTAGTTATGAATTTTCTTGAAGATTTAACCACTCCCCAGTTGGTGCTAAGCAGATATTCACCTCTAGTAAATAACTTATTGAGTCTAAAGCTTGTCAGACTTCAAAACTTGAAACTTTTTGACTGGGGGCAGGGGAAATTTTTAATTTTAATGAACAGTCCCATTTTTCAACCAGCTCTACCCAAGATGTCAAACTTGAATTTTGCTTAAAGCAGTATTTATCCTGAGGTACAATAGATCTTATGTCCCTGGAAATGAAGTCATTGTGTTAAGTACATTCTGAGGGTAAAATTGCCAAGTTGTCTCCAAAAAACTGTCCTTCCCAATTATAAACTTTTAAGATTTGCCTGGAAGGAGACAAGGGGGAAAGGAGGGCCTTTGGCATGGTTTGTAACCCTAGGATGATAGCCTGGCTCTAGTGAAGTCAGTGCGAAAGCTCCCACTGATTTACAATAAGACCAGCATTTCACCCCCATGTCGGCATTTGTAAACACAATGCAGATGTTAGATTCTATGAAACAAAAAAGAAATGAGTGAGTGAAAAACAAGTATTATGCACAACCAGGATGTAACATGCTGCTCACTAGCACTTTTTCCCAGACCTGTTTTTAAAGGGCCTGTACACAGACTGGCCCTTAAGACAGCACCATTGCAATGAAGTATCTATTTCAGGAAGGAAGAAAACAGTCTTTCTAAAGGGAATGCAGGAGATTTCACTGCAAGGGAGTCATGGAAGATGACCTACAGGAAAATAAAGGAAGGCAAAGAAAGCTTTTTCTGCCAGCAGAAAAGCCAGAAGACATTAGGTCAGAGACCTTTTTCCTCTTTATCCAAATCCAGTTGGCTTGCCACTGATCCCTGCAGTTTAGTCCTTATTCCTCTCTCTCTGGTCTGGCAGGTGTAGTGAGGGTTAGTGCAGTGGTCCGAATGCTAGACTAGGAGTCATGACTCTGAGTTCTCAAGCCATCTCTGATACAGGTTTGCAATCACAGTCTTTAATCAGTGGGAGTTTTGATTGAGGACTGGTGTTGGAGAACTTGGCCCATTGTGGGCTTGGGCAAGTCTTTTAGGCCCAGTCTTTCAAGTGCCCACTAATCTTGTGCTTCAGTTCTTGGCTCCCTAACTTGACGTACTTAGGGCCTGACTTTCAGCGGGATTGAGCAACCACATCTGTGACTCCATTTGGAGTGGTGGGGGCCCAGCACTTCTGACAGCCTGGCTCATGCTAAACACCCACAATCCACAGGAGCTGGAAGGAGAGGACACACTCAACAATCTGAGCCGGAGCCTCATTTAGTTTCCCCGTCTGTACTGGTGGGAATATTGACTACAGCACAGCGTGAGGATTAGCTCTTAGTGTGGGTGAAGTGCCCCAGTGAGCTCTTGGCTAGTCAATATTGCTTTCCATTTCAGACTTTGCCAGTTGTTTCTCTGTTCACCCCATGTTGTATAGCTCCATTGTAAGTGTCAGGGCCCTGGCCTCAGGGTTTTTAGAGAGACTAGCTGGTGTTTACCCAAATAAATGCTGTGAAGTGGGTTAGTGTGCATGGCACTGACTATGGAAACCTCTTACTGCGGTGGTCTTGGCACACACAAACTCTGCTGTACATGGAGTTGTGTTACAACACAAGCGAGCCTACCCCTTTTACCCTGAAAGTGGCAACTGGGCTTCTCCTGTAGCTGGAAGGGGCCATGGGCAGCTTCTGGCAAACCCTATTGCCAGAGCAGTGACTGATGGCGTCCCTCATCGTTTCCCACTGGAGTCAGCTACAGCAAGATCAGGAGCTGAAGATTTCTCCTCCCTCCCTCCCTCCTTCCCTCCCCCAGACTCTGACATCTTCTCTTATTGCAGCAGATATAACTTAAAAATAGATCCCCTCTGGCTTGTTAATGAATGATTAATTTACTGCCCAGTTGCTGCTGGAAAATGGCAACCTGCATTTATCTGTCAAAAACAATTGCAGTCAGTAACACAAACTTGTAACAGATAACATCTAGCCTGGCTGATGTGATCCATGTTTGCTGTATAAAACTGGTGATGAATGCATATTGTTATATGTTATATTGCGAATGCAAAAGAAGGTCCTATTGTCACTTGAACAATAATAAACCTTCTCTCTGAATGTTGATGGTAATCAACAAGCTATAAAGACTCCTGTGATGGAGTCAAGACCCCAGGTACCATCATATTTCTCTAGATCAAACATTTCTCAGTGGCAGTGGGAAACTCCTTCCTACAGCTGTACAAAGGATCAGCATGAATGCAATGCCTGTCTTGGTTGTGAATAAACTGGTCATAACAAGCAGTGGGAAGCAGCGGCCAGCACATCCCTCAGCCCGTGCCACTTCCCGCAGCCCCCATTGGCCTGGAACGGCGAACCACAGCCAGTGGGAGCTGCGATCGGCCGAACCTGCAGACGCTGCAGATAAACAAACCATCCCAGCCCGTCAGCGGATTTCCCTGACGGGCCATGTGCAAAAAGTTGCCGATCCTTGTTCTAGAAGCTGCATATAATTGAATCAGTTATTCACTGAATTCTAAACAGCTTTCAAGAAGTGTCTCAGTTCAGCATCCAAAAAAGGGTGCACCATGACAAAACATAACAATGAGAACTGGTTGGCTCAGGTGGCTGGTAATGGGATACAAAACTTTTCACCTCTGGGCACGGGTTTAAATCTTGCCCAAGCTGGTAGTGACAGAAAGCCATTATCTGTTGGCTAGTGAGCTGATATAAAATTTAATGACTAGGCAGCCTTTGTCCAATTTCTAAGTGTGACAGATTGTATGCCTGTGTCCACACACTACTGTAACAATCTTTAAACAAAATATGCCTTGTGAGGTATGATTTGAAAACCCATAATTTGCTGGTCATTTTTGTCCTGATAAAATGTGTGTGGCAACTTTGTATACGAAGTTATGATTCCACTGTATGGTTTTATTAACACATGTTCCAAACAGACCTGTTTACTAACCTCATTCTCAAGCAAAGGAATGTGTGCTCTGCTTAATTCGCATTTAAGAAGTAAACTGAGTAATCAAGCAGGTAGGGAAACAAAGGACACTCAAGCAGATGAGGGAAAAGCAGCAGGGAACATCCTTCTACATCGGGGGTGAGCAAACTTTTTGGCCCGAGGGCCACATCTGGGTATGGAAATTGTATGGTGGGCTATGAATGCTCATGAAATTGGGGGTTGGGGTGCGGGAAGAGCTGAGGTTTCCAGGTGGGGGTGTGGGCTCTGGGGTGGAGCTAGAAATGAGGAGTTCAGGATGCGAGAGGGGGCCCCAGGATGGGGCAGGTGGTTGGAATGCATGGGGGGGCTCCGGTTGGGGGTACAGGCTCTGGGTTGGGGCTGGGGATGAGGGGTTGGGGGTGCAGGAGGGTGCTCCGGGCTAGGACCAAGGAGTTTGGAGGGTGGGAGGGGGATCAGGGCTGGGGCAAGGGCTGGGGCTGTGGGAGGGGGTTGGGGTGCAGGCTCCAGGCGGTGTTTACCTCAAGCAGCTCCTGGAAGCAGCGGCATGTTCCCTCTCTGGCTCCTAAGCAGAGGTGCAGCCAGGCGGCTTGGTGTGCTGCCCCATCCGCAGGTGCCTCCCCTGCAGCTCCCATTGGCCATGGTTCCCAGCCAATGGGAGCTGTGGGGGCGGCACTTGGGGAGAAGGCAGTGTGAGGAGCCCCCTGGCTGCCCCTACGCATAGGAGCCAGAAGGGGGATATGCCACTGCTTCTGGGAGCCGCGCGGAGCTAGCCCCTGGCTGGAGCGCCAGAGCAGGGCAAGCCCCGGACCCCGCTCCCCAGCAGGAACTCGAGGGCTGGATTAAAATGTCTGAAGGGCCGAATGTGGCCCCTAGGCCGTAGTTTGCCCACCCCTGTTCTACATAGACTCTGTCTCCTGAATCTCAGCTGGAAATATTTTTTGAATGGGGGACTGACACTATAAAAAGGAGGGACAAACACTTCAAGGCACCTCTCTCTCTCTTCTTGCCCATCACATTCACAGCACCAGAAATGAAAAAGGAAGCATTTGTTGAACTCTGGGAGAAGGGGTCCTGACCTAAGCTAAGACTGGGTTCAACACAAAGCACTCAGTAATGATGGATACATGAGAGTTAAAATAAAGAAGGTCAGTAAGCCTGCTGCGAGCATATAGTGAGAAACTTTGCTTGAATCTGATGTAGTTTGTTCGGCACCAGTAGCTTTTCTTGTAACCATTTCTGACTTTTATGCCTCATTACTTGTACTCATTTAAAATCTCTCTTTTTATAGTTAATAAACTTGTTTGATTGTTATATCCAATCCAATGTGTTCAAGTTGAAGTGGCTGGCAAACTCCATTTGGGGTGGCAAGTTGTGTGAATATTTCTATTAAAGAAATAACAAGCTTTATATACACATGTATTGTCCAGGAGAGGGCTGGAAAGTATAGTATACACATTTCTGTGGGGAAATCTAAGACTCGGAAAGTGTTGGGATCACCCTGCAGTATAACTAAGCCTGGTAGGAGCCAAGGTGTGGCTGGCTGGCTGCAGCACACATAGACATGCCTGGAGGCTGTTTGTGAGCAGTCCAGACTGGAGGTTACTGCAGCAAAGCAGTAAAGGGCAATGTTTCCCCCAGGAATTGAAATCGGGGTGGGGTGTTTGAATTTATAGGGTGTGGTGGTGAGGGCTGTCAAGGGGTGAGACCATGAGGGCAAAGATGGGTTGTATGGCACCATAGTAAAAAATAAAAAATGTTTCATGACCATTTAATTAGATTTAACTCATGTTTTAAAATCATCACAAATTAAAGTTGGCTACTCAAGTTTACTATGAAGCACTACATCTACATCTTGTAATTTTGCACAACTCTGTTCATGAACTTCTCGAATGCAGTGCTTTCATCTTGTGGCTTCTCTTGTGTCCGATACTTCCAGTCCTTCATGATATGCTCATGATCAGGCAGAAGGCAACTTCTTTCAGAACACAAAATTCTATTCAATGAGGAAAAAGAATGCTCAACTGTAGCTGTTGTGACAGGGAGTAGCAACAGATGAATTCCTACTTCTTTCACCTCAGGAAACATAGCATAAAGATTGGGTCAAACCACTAGTGATGATAAAGCAAAAGTTGAAGTCAAATATTTATTAATTCGTTGTATGATATTACATGCTGTGTTCAAATTCTCTATTCTGTCCTGATCAAATAGCAGCCCCATTGCTTGTAGTGCCTCACTTCCCTCAACTGTCAGTGTTTTATAGGAGAGGCATCTGTAAAAGCTACTTAGAGGTGGAGTAAAATCTAAACGTCGCCGTTGTAGATTTATAAGAATCAAGTCTATGTATTTTTTCAGCTGGCTTAACACTTCTTGTTCTCTTCACTTAAGGATTCAATACAGGTGCCTTCCTTAGTCAACTTCTGCACTGAAGTCTTTGCTTCTTCCAGTACGTTTTCAGTGGCTATCTCTCTGATTGATCCATGTGTACCTTCTATTGCTGGACAAAGATCTACTACAGTTGTAGCAGATGCCTGGATGGCATTGTTTAATGACCCAAGTAGTTTCAACATGATATTTACAAGAGAGAGAATGGCAATAGTTTTCTTTGAACTTAATAGCAAAAGTAGTCCACCAGCCTCACTACTTAGATCCGTCCTATCTCGGTAGACCTTTTCCAAAGCCAGTAATAACAGTTGCAGTAATTTTAAGACAACAGTCAAGGATCGCTCATGAGAAAGCCAGTGGGTTTTTCCAGGTTGGACTAATTTGAACTTCAGGCCCAGTGTACCTTCTGTTTTTTTCCAAGACGTTCAGTCTTTTTGGACTCTTGCTGAAAAAAAGAGTATAACAAAGACATTAAATGTATGACTTTGTAAATGTCTTTTGAAGATTCTGCAGCTCGTACTAGTGCTATTTGGAATAGATGGCCTCTGCAGTGTGTATAGGAGAGATTAGGGTTACATTTTTCTCTGAGCAAAGCTTGTACTCCACTGTCTTCTGTCAAATGCACAAGCAGCCATCTGCTTAGGGTTCAATTTACAAGCATTTAACTCTTCAAAAAAGTGGGATGTGTCTTCTATAACCGGAATGTCTAGTAATGCATCTACTGGCATACCACTGACATCAAGATAACATATGCAATGAATTAATACTAGATGCCCATTTGAATCAGTGCCTTCCTCAGCCATGAATGAACATTTTTTGAATGTGATGAGAGAGTTCTTCACTTTTTCAACTGCTGAGTCTTTCATTGTTGCATCACATGCTTTTAACCAGTAAGTTGAGTTTCTTTCAGAAAGATACTGAGCATTTGCCTGTCTTGTTTGGAACCAGTTTCCAACTTCAGGATTAACAAGTGACAATGCACTTAACATTGGCCTCCAGTTTGTAGTGTGTGGTGTCTCTTGCTTAAATAGAAAGTATGAGGTGGCAGCCATGTTTGTTCTCATAAACTGTGTTGTGTCTCCAGCATTCTTAGCAGCCTCATTAAATGCTTCTAAAATTGGCTTTGACAGTGACTGCCTTATAAGGCTTTCTGCATGTCAATGTAGTCCAAAGACTTGGTGTTTTGCATTCTTTTCACATAGTTTGTCAGCATTGGCTTTCCTGATTGATCTGGCAAACCAAGCTCCTCCACTTTTACTACATAAATCCATGGTATGCCCATATCTTGAATACTGCATGCAGTTCTGGTCGTCCCATCTAAAAAAAGATATATTGGAATTGGAAAAAGTACAGAGAAGGGCAACTAAAATGATTAGGGATATGGAACAGATTCCAAGAAGGCTAACGGCATTTTGGGCTGTATAAGTAGGGGCATTGCCAGCAGATCGAGGAACGTGATCGTTCCCCTTTATTCGACATTGGTGAGGCCTCATCTGGAGTACTGTGTCCAGTTTTGGGCCCCACACTACAAGAAGGATGTGGAAAAATTGGAAAGAGTCCAGCGGAGGGCAACAAAAATGATTAGGGGTCTGGAGCACATGACTTATGAGGAGAGGCTGAGGGAACTGGGATTGTTTAGTCTCCAGAAGAGAAGAATGAGGGGGGATTTGATAGCTGCTTTCAACTACCTGAAGGGGGGTTCCAAAGAGGATGGAGCTCGGCTGTTCTCAGTGGTGGCAGATGACAGAACAAGGAGCAATGGTCTCAAGTTGCAGTGGGGGAGGTCTAGGTTGGATATTAGGAAACACTATTTCACTAGCAGGGTGGTGAAGCACTGGAATCCGTTACCTAGGGAGGTGGTGGAATCTCCTTCCTTAGAGGTTTTTAAGGCCCGGCTTGACAAAGCCCTGGCTGGGATGATTTAGTTGGGAATTGGTCCTGCTTTGAGCAGGGGATTGGACTAGATGACCTCCTGAGGTCCCTTCCAACCCTGATATTCTATGATTCTATGATTCATATTAGGAGAGATTAAAAAGAGATGACTAAGGCGATATATGAAAGAGGTCTATAAAATTTTGCCTGGCATGGAGAAAGTGAATCAGGAAATGTTATTTACTCCTTCACATAACACAAGAACTAGGTGTCACCCAATGAAATTAATAGGCAGCAGGTTTAAAACAAACAAAAGGAAGTACTCTTCATACAACGCACAGTCAACCTGTGGAACTCTTTGCTAGGGGATATTGTGAAGGCCAAAACTATAACAGGGTTCAAAAAAGAACTGCATAAGTTCATGAAGGATAGGTCCATCAGTGGCAATTAGCCAGGATGGTCAGGGATGCAACACCATTCTCTGAGTGTCCCTAGCCTCTGTTCACCAGAAGTTTGGAGTGACTTCCTGTTCTGTTCATTCCCTTTGAAGTACCTGGCATTGGCCACTGTCAGAAAACAGGATACTGGACTAGACGTATTACTGGTCTGACCCCGTATGGCCATTCTTATGTAAAAATTAATTATAATATAATAAAAATGTTTAGTAAAAAAATTCACAAGATAACGACCTCTCCAGACAGCAACAATGTGAGATAACAACCTTGGCAAATAATGCATTTTAAAAATCTTAGCCTACTAGGAAATGTATATTTATTAGGGCTGTCAAGCGATGAAAAAAATTAATCACAATTAATCGCATGATTAATCATGCTGTTAAACAACAATAGACTATCATTTATTTTAAATATTTTTGGATGTTTACTACATTTTCAAATATTGATTTCAATTACAACACAGAATACAAAGTGTACAGTGCTCACTCTATATTTTTGATTACAAATATTTGCACTATAAAAACAACAAAAAATGTATTTTTCAATTCATGTCATACAAGTACTGTAGTGCAATCTCTTTATCATGAAAGTTGAACTTACAAATGTAGAATTATGTACAAAAAAACCCACATTCAAATATAAAACAATGCAAAACTTTAGAGCCTAAAAGTCCACTCAGTCTTACTTCTTGGTCAGCCAATCACTCAGACAAACAAGGTTGGTTACAATTTGCAGGAAAAATGCTGCCTGCTTCTTGTTTACAATGTCACCTGAAAGTGAAAACAGGTGTTCGCATGGCACTGTTGTAGCCGGCGTTGCAAGATATTTACGTGCTAGATGCGCTAAAGATTCATCTGTCCCTTTATGCTTCGACCACCATTCCAGAGGACATGCTTCCATACTTGATAACGATCCAAAGCAATGCGGACTGACACATGTTCATTTTCATCATCTGAGTCAGATGCCACTAGCAAAAAGTTCATTTTCTTTTTTGGTGGTTTGGGTTCTGTAGTTTCCGCATCAGAGTGTTGCTCTTTTAAGACTTCTAAAAGCATGTTCCACACCTTGTCTCTTTCAGATTTTGGACGGCACTTCAGATTCTTAAACCTTGGGTCAAGTGCTGTAGCTATTTTTAGAAATCTCACATCGATACCTTCTTTGCGTTTTGTCAAATCTGCAGTGAAAGTGTTCTTAAAACGAACATGTGCTGGGTCACATGCTATAACATGTGACTGCTATAACATGAAATATATATGCAGAATGCAGGTAAAACAGAGCAGAGGACATACAATTCTCCCCCCAAGGAGTACAGTCACAAATTTAATTGACGCATTATTTTTTTAATGAGCATTATCAGCATGAAAGCGTGTCCTCTGGAATGGTAGCCGAAGCATGGAGGGGGTATACGAATGTTTAGCATATCTGGCATGTAAATACCTTGCAATGCCAGCTACAAAAGTGCCATGTGAATGCCTGTTCTCACTTTCAGGTGAAATTGTAAATAAGAAGCAGGCAGCAGTATCTCCCGTCAATGTAAACAAACTTGATTTGTCTTAGCGATTGGCAAAATAAGAAGTAGGACTGAGTGGACTTGTAGGCTCTAAAGTTTTACACTGTTTTGTTTTTGAGTGCAGTTATGTAACCAAAAAGAAATCTGCATTTATAAGTTACACTTTCATGATAAAGAGATTGCACTTCAGTACTTGTATGAGGTGAACTGAAAAATACTATTTCTTTTGTTTATCATTTTTACAGTGCATATATTTGTAATCAAAAATAATAATATAAAATGAGCACTGTGCACTTTGTATTCTGTGTTGTAATTGAAATCAATATTGAAAATGTAGGGAAACATCCAAAAATATTTAATAAATTTCAATTGGTATTCTATTATTGTAAGTGCAATTAATCGTGATTAATTTTTTTAATAACGATAATTTTTTTGAGTTAATCATGTGAGTTAACTGTGATTGATTGACAGCCATAATATTTATCTAAACTTCCCAGTCAGAAATCTAGCATTCTGGAGCAAAGTCACTAAAACATAGTCCAAATATGTCACCCTAAGACAGGTGCGTCCAGTTTGCTTGTTGCAGCAGTGGTATTAAAATATTGAAAATGAGGCAGGTTGAACTGCCAGGATTTAAAATTAAAATCATCTAAACTGTGACTAACGGCAAGAGGGGAATGTGTCAAGTCCACATCCCAACGCAAGGGAAGGCAGATAAATTGGGAGTTCTGATCCACTTGACTGGCAGAGTCTTAAGGGGTCAGGAGAGTGAAGCACCATCGCTTGTAGCTTGGTGTCTGCAGTTCAGAGTTCCTATTTACAGCAATTTTGCCCTCAGAGTCTGAGAGTCAGCATGAAAAGAGACAGAGAACACTTTAAATGACTAGACAGTCAGGCCTGGCTAATCCAAATCAGTTTTTAAAGCTCTCTTTGGATTAATAGGTCAGCAGCAGCGTATGCTTCCTGTTGGTTTGCTTATACTCTAAGCCTTTGGCTACCCAGATATCTGGATTATAGGGGGTCTCTGTAGTAACAGCTAACTGAATCCCTCCTCATCCTTTAGCCTCTTCTTTTAACTCTCATGTATCCATCATTGCTGAGTGCTTTGTGTTTAACCAAATAAGGTGCACAGCTGAACTCATTTGTACTTGTCAATTAATCACTGCAGGGGAAAAAATCACACTGCTTAGGGCTGTCCAGCACTGTCTGTGTTGTGAAATCCCCACTTTGCCGGTCCATGCTGCCATTTTGGATCCACTTCTCCCTAACCTTACACCTATTTCCTGAATAATTTGCAGACTTTTTAAAACTCTGTTTATAAAGCATCCTCAGAGGCTTTTGTTCTATCGAATAAACCATGATTGGAATGCAATCAAAAGCATAACTAACACACACTAAAAACTCAAGTTAGTCTAGGGGGCCATGCCAAAAGAGATGTGTTTTATAGCACCTGCAGTACCATGTAAAGCCTACGCTTTGTCCCACGGGGGGGCTGACTTGTCTAAACTGATTGCACCTGGATTCTTTTAAAAAGCCTAGTTGCTGGAATGGATTTTTAGCTTAGCTCCTCTTAGACAGGCAAATAACTTTCAAGGGCTGGGCTAAAATCTTTATGCTTTTACTTCAAAGTTGCATCCAGCCCTTCTTTCTGATAGATTATTCAGCTAATACACTAGATATTCAGACTTGCCGCTTACCCCAGGAGTTCAGCACTAATAGCGATTAGTCCAATCCTGAACTCTTTATTTAAGGAAGTAGCATTACCTGAATAGGGGATTTTGAAGAGTTCAGGACTAATCCTGACAGTTTTGATTTGTCTCTTATACATTCCAATTTCTCTCTCTTTCATTACAACAAAATAGACTCTCCCTTATCAGCCTTGCATGTAAAATTTCACTTATCTGGGAGCTGGCTGCATGTTACATGTAAGAGCTGGATGAATGTGACTGTAACACGTGTCTGTACTAGTTTTCAGAGCAGCAAATAAAGGGGTTAAAGCCATAGCAGCTAACCATGGTGGCTGGAGATTGCAGTCAGCAGGAGTTGCAGATCCATAGCTCCAGTCAGGACCTCTGTTAGCAGCAACATCTTGGGCCCTAATTCTGCACACTGGTCAGTGTGGGGGGAATGCTGTGCCTTGGTGGTGCCCCACTGAAGTCTGGCAGTCAGGGCCGACTCTACCATTTTTGCCGCCCCAAGCAAAAAAAAAGAACCGCTCGGACTGTGCCGCCCCAAGAATGGACGGAATGCTGCCCCTTAGCATGTGCTACCCCAGGCACGTGATTCCTCTGCTGGTGCCTGGAGCCGGCCCTGCTGGCAGTTTGCAGGATCACAGCCTGGGATTTAATTTTCCTATTTATAGAACAGTCCTGGTGGATGCACATTGACATCCATTTGCTGTTTTTCATGACTATGGTGATCTGGGTAGGGACCTGCTGTTGTTAGTTAGAAATGTCTCAGGATCCGGTGCCAATGCCATTTTGGTACAACAAAGCTAACATAAGGGAAGGATGTACTTTATAGAGTCATAATGTAGAACAAGATAAAAAAAAATTCAGCCCACAACTGTGTTTCTCTAGGCTTTTTTTACACACAAACTCCTACAGTCAGCTTGATTGACAACCCAGCTAAGTACTATGCAACTGAGGGCCTAATTCTGTAGTTCTTGAAAGCCACAGAGTTGAGTTTCCAGGGTTTATACTTAAATCTTTAGCAGTTGTCCCAAGGGGGATGGGGATGGGGGATTAAAAGGTAGAGGCAATTATAATTGCAATGACATTTCATAACATTATGAACTGGGCCAGTGGGAAACTGCAGCTAAAACTAAAGAAATGCAGGAATATAACCCAAACCCAGCTCTCTGGGGAATTGTTCCCTGCCACCTTTCCTCTTCTGACAGCACTGAATGGAACCTAACCTCAGCTGGTGTCAACCACCATAATTCCAACTGAATCAAAGGAGCTGCAGTGATTGACATCAGCTGAGGATCTGGGCCAGTGAAACTAGCTTTCCAAGTAACCCTGTCATATACTGTGTGTTTTGCATCTGCCAATATACATCTCTGTGGAAGATGTAAATGTGCACAGTGGATCTAGGGGTTCTCAGGACAAAATTTTTGGTGGCCTCAGAATGCGGCCACCAACTCTTGCTGGTGGCCGCTCTCACACTTTTCCCTAAAATACTTAATTAGCTTTAGGAAAAACAAATAAATATGCACAGACACATCCAAATTATTGTAATTTATTTATTGCTAGCTAGTAAGTCTGTTGTAAAAAGTGATATTAACAAACATAAAAGTATCACTTTTCACAGCAGACTTACTTAGCCCCAGCAAGCCTGGGGACAAATTAAACCCTGGATTGGGGGGTCAGGCAGTAAGGGCCAAGGGCGATAGAGGGGTGGGGGAGACAGTGGGGAGCCAGAGCCTGAAGCCCCATAACCAGAGCCCAAAGCCCCATGGCTGGGGGACGGGGATGGAGCCTGAAGCCGTGCAGCCAGAGCCTGCCATCCCACCACCCCAAAGGTGAAGCCCAAAGCCTGAGCCCCACCACCCCTGGGAAAGTGAGGAACTCACTGGCTGCCTGCTCCTCCAGTGTTGTGCCCCAGCTGTCTCCAGAGTGGGGCAGGGCCCAACCCCTGCTTGCAGCCCCAGCAGACAGCACCAAGGCGGTACATCCAGGAGCAACAGGGAGGGGGAGGGGCCCCTGCTTTGCCCCCTCTCCCCCCAATCACAGCCCAGGAGGCTGTGGCTGCAAGAAAAGCCACTGGTGGCTGCATTTGAGAAATGGCTGATCTAGGTGAACACCACAGAAATGTTTCCATTAATATTTAAATGGCAAATACTGGTTAAAGGAAACTTGTGGGTTATTTGCTTTCTACTAACATTTATCCAAGCAAACATTTTTTTTTCACAAGTGTTCCTGGAAAGGGAAAGTCATGAATACTCAAATACTTGTGCAAAAGCACATTGGCGTGTGTTTGACACTGGCATGTAGGTATAGAGAACATACTGCTCAAGTTTGCAGGTGGCAGAAAGCTGGGGGGTTGCCAACACTTTGCAGGATAGACCTAAAATTCAGAGGGATCTTGATAAATTGGAGAACTGGGTTATAGACAACAAAATGAAATTCAAGAAAGACAAATGTAAGGAAGAAAAAACAAATGCACAAATACAGAATGGGGGGAAACTGGCTTGGCATCAGCACTGCTGAACAAGTGCACCGGAACCTTTGTAGAAGTGGGGGGCCACAGGTGCTAGAACTGGGGGGGGGTCAGGTGTCCACCCTCCACTTTTTAACATGGGCATAGTTTGGGGGGCAGAGTGGTGGCATTGTCCCCCCAAAACTGCAAGCCTCATGCAGGCGCTGCTCCATACCATGCCTCCCCCTTTTTAACATGGGTGTAATTTGGGGGCCTGCCCGAGGCTTGCAGTTTGGGGGGCAATGCTACCCCTGCCCCCTGAAACTACACCCATGTTAAAAAGAGAGGGCATGGGCCCCTGACCCCCCCTGGTTCCTGAGAAACTGGAAAGGATCCAGAGGTGAGTGACAAAGATGATCAGAGAGGGATGGAATGCCAGCCATATGAGCAAAGGAACTGGGTATGGTTAGTTTGGAAAAGCGGAGATTAAGGGGGGACGTAGTAGTGGTCTTCAAATACTTGAAAGGCTGCCACAGATAAGATGGAGAAAAGTTGTTGTTTTGCCATAGAGGGCAGGATGAGAGGCAATGGGTTCAAACTACAGCACAGCAGATTTAGATTAAATCTCAGGAACAACTTCCTATCTGTAAGACTAGTAGGACAATGGAACAGATGCCTAGGGAGGTTGTGGAAGCTCCTTCACTGGACATTGTCCAAAGGAGACTGGGCAGCCATCTTGTCTTGGATGGTTTAAATACAACAAATCCTGCGTCTTGGCAGAGGGTTAGACTAGATGACCCTTGTGGTCCCTTCTAACCCAACTGTTCTATGAAGTATGTGCTTGTGGTCTGGAAGCCACCCAAACAGGAAGTAGAGGATAACATATGACTTGGGAGCAGACATGCCAAACCTGCAGGAAAAAATGCAGAAATTGGGCTTGTTTTTGACTTAATTGGCTTGTGAGTTGCTTATTGGCTAGTTTTTGGCTTGTAGCTTGTTGCTTCTTTTTTTTTTTGATCGGTTCCTGGCAAGCAGGAGCAAGGGGTGGGGGGAGAGTCGGGGTGCACAGCGGGCCCATCACAGTCCCAGACTGCACACCGGGAGGATCTAGTCACAGAGAGTGGTGGGGTTCTTAGGGATTGGCTCATAGGTGCCAACTCCATGGGTGCTCTGGGGCTGGAGCACCCATGGGGAAAAATTGGTGGGTGCTCTGCATCCACCGGCAGATCCCCACCCTGCCCCCCACCCCAGCTCACCTCCATCTCCGCTCCGCTTCCATTGAGTGCGCCACGGCTCCGCTTCTCCCCCTAGCTCCCAGCACTTGCCGCGCAAAACAGCTGTTTCGCGGTGGCAAGCGCTGGGAGGGAGGGGAGAGAAGGGGGAATGCGGCGCGCTCAGGGAAGAAGCAGGACTGGGGCAGGGATTTGGGGAAGGGGTCCAACGGGGCAGGGAGGGGGCAGAGTTGGGGCGGGGACTTTGGGGAAGGGGTTGGAATAGGGACGGGGTAGGGGCGGGGCAGGGGTGGAGTCAGGGTGGGCGGGTTGAGCACCCACCGGCACCGGGAAAAGTTGGTGCCTATGGATTGGCTTGTTTTGGCCTTGTTTTGAAATGGGATTAGCTTGATTTTTGGCTTATTGTGGAAGTCGCGGTGCTTATTTAATGCGTGAAAGTTGGCAACTGTGCTTGGGAGATGCAGCACAAACTGTGAGATATAAATAGTGAATTCTCAAAGCATAGCTGTGGTGAATAGTTCATGGGCAGCACAAAGCCTGGAATATGCTGGCATAAACCATTCATCAAATAAGTAACACACTTGTAAAATCAGTCAGGTCAGACATTCTCAAACAGAACCTGATAAACTGTTCTCTGAATAGCTCCTTGGTCTTTGGCAGTACTTTCCACAGACACTTATCACTGCAGCTTTGCAGAATGCAATAGATCATTAACTTTGTATTGGAAGCTTGAGACTGCAAATGCATTTAAAATTCCAGGTCAGTAGCAAGTCTACAAAACTAGGGCCAGATTCAAATACCCGTTCTCAGTTGAACAGTGTATTCATGAATAGCTCTACTGAAGTCAATGGGATTATTCGTGGAATAAGGTGCTACCCAATATGAACAAATAGATCAGAATATGGCTATAGTCTTTGGAGTAAATCTTGCTTACCTGCCTAGTTCTGTGTATTTAGGATATCCTGGATTCTCCTCCAATTTGCACAGTTCTCTGCACCTGTGCAAAGTGAGCATAAAACATGCACATTCAAATTTGGTAGCATTTTACACTTGCTTTAGACAGGTGTAATTGATTTCGCAATGGACAAACCTGTGGAGAATCTGAACAGGTTTCCCTTGCACCCACTAACTGTGTCCTGGGGAGGGGAGGGGCAGGAGGTCTCTGCGCACTGCCCTCGCCTGCAGCCAGCTCCCATTGGCCGGGAATGGGGAACCGCAGCCAATGGGAGCTCCGGGGGCGGTGCCTGCAGACAGGGGCAGCGCGTGGAACCACCTGCCTCTCCCCCTGCAGAAGCCACTGCCGGACATGCTGGCCACTTCCAGGAGCAGCATGGGGCCACGGCAGGCAGGAAGCCTGCCTTAGCCCTGCTGCACCGCCGCCTGGGAGCTGCCTTAGGTAAGCGGTGCCCTGTCAGGGCCCGAACCCCTCCTGCGCCCCAACCCCTGGCCCCAGCCCTGAGTCCCCTCCCGCATCCCACATCCCCTACTGCACCCCAACCCCCTCCCAGAGCCCACACCCCCTCCTGCACCCCACCCCCCTACCCCAGCCCTGAACCCCCTCCTGCACCCCGGCCCCAGCCATGAGTCCCCTCCCACACCCTGCACCTCCTCCTGCACCCCAACTCCCTTCCAGAGCCCGCACCTCCTCCTGCACCCCAATCTTCTGCCCCAGCCCTGAGCATCCTCCCGCACAACTACCCCAGGCTCAACCCGGAGCTCCGCTCACACTCCGAACTCCTCAGTGCCAGCCCAGAGCCCGCACCCCCTCCCGCACCCTAACCCTCTGTCCCAGCCTGGTGAAGTGAGGGTGGGGGAGAACGAGCCACAGAGGGAGGGGGGATGGAGTGAGCAGGGCGTGGCCTCGGAGAAGGGGCAGGCAGGGGGCAGGGCAAGGGTATTTGGGTTTGTGAGATTGCTGTTATTTCTACAAAAAGAACAGGAGTACTTGTGGCACCTTAGAGACTAACAAATTTATTTGAGCATAAGCTTTCGTGGGCTAAAACCCACTTCATCGGATGATTCAGTGGAAAATACCGTAGGAAGATATATATATACACAGAGGACATGAAAAAATAGGTGTTGCCATACTAACTATAATGAGAGTAATCAGTTAAGGTGGGCTATTATCAGCAGGAGAAAAAAACTTTTGTAGTGATAATCAGGATGGCCCAATTCCAACAGTTGACAAGAAGGTGTGAGTAACAGTAGGGGAAGAAAAAAAACAAAATAAAACATTAGCATGAGGAAATAGGTTTTACTTTGTGTAATGACCCATCCACTCCCAGTCTTTATTCAAGGCTAATATAATGGTGTCCAGTTTGCAAATTAATTCCAATTCTGCAGTTTCTCGTTGGAGTCTGTTTTTGAAGTTTTTTTGTTGGAGTATTGCGACTTTGAGGTCTGTAATCGAGTGACCAGGGAGGTTGAAGTGTTCTCTGACTGGTTTTTGAATGTTATAATTCTTGATGTCTGATTTGCATCCATTTATTCTTTTGCGTAGAGACTGTCCGGTTTGGCCGATGTACATGGCAGAGGGACATTGCTGGCACATGATGGCATATATCACATTGGTAGATGTGCAGGTGAACGAGCCTCTGGTAGTGTGGCTGATGTGATTAGGTCCTATGATGCTGTCCCCTGAATAGATATGTGGACAGAGTTGGCAACGGGCTTTGTTGCAAGGATAGATTCCTGGGTTAGTGTTTTTGTTGTGTGGTGTGTGGTTGCTGGTGAGTATTTGCTTCAGGTTGGGGGGGCTGTCTGTCAGTGAGGACTGGCCTGTCTCCCAAGATCTGTGAGAGTGAGGGATCATCCTTCAGGATAGGTTGTAAATCCTTGATGATGCGCTGGAGAGGTTTTAGTTGGGGGCTGAAGGTGATGGCTAGTGGAGTTCTGTTACTTTCTTTGTTGGGCCTGTCCTGTAGTAGGTGACTTCTGGGTACTCTTCTGGCTCTGTCAATCTGTTTCTTCACTTCAGCAGGTGGGTATTGTAGTTGTAAGAATGCTTGATAGAGATCTTGTAGGTGTTTTTCTCTGGCTGAGGGGTTGGAGCAAATGCAGTTGTATCTTAGAGCTTGGAGCAAATGCAGTTGTATCTTAGAGCTTGGCTCTAGACAATGGATCGTGTAGTGTGGTCTGGATGAAAGCTGGAGGCATGTAGGTAAGTATAGCGGTGAGTAGGTTTCCGGTATAGGGTGGTGTTTATGTGACCATCGCTTATTAGCACTGTAGTGTCCAGGAAGTGGATCTCTTGTGTGGACTGGTCCAGGCTGAGGTTGATGGTGGGATGGAAATTGTTGAAATCATGGTGGAATTCCTCAAGGGCTTCTTTTCCATGGGTTCAGGTGATGAAGATGTTGTGGGTGAGGACAAAGTCACAAAGTTCAGTCACCAGGTTTACCGTGACATTATCAGGGATACTGTTCCTGATGGCTTGTAGTCCATCTTTGTGTAGAATGTTGGTGAAAAAGCACAAGAACAGTATAGCTTCAAGTCAGCGGCACTGCTATGGGTACCCGCATGGCCCCACAGTATGCCAACATTTTTATGGCTGACTTAGAACAATGCTTCCTCAGCTCTTGTCCCCTAACGCCCCTACTCTACTTGCACTACATTGATGATATCTTCATCATCTGCCATGTAACGTATCTTTGCAAAGGTTATGTTCTTCTGCATGTATTCATCCTATTTGTATGCATGTATCATTTTTATATCTGAAGTTATGAGCATTGGCTCTATGCTTGTATTTAAAGTGTTTGCTGTAGAAAGCACCTAAGGCAGATTTGGTCAAGATAGTGTGAAGGGGTTATTCAAGTAATTGGGAGTACGTGGCTAACAATGAACCTTGATAGACACCAATCCACATCTGAGCTTTCCTGGGAACATCCTGTAGAAAACTGAGTCATGCATGGACATGTGACTCCAAAACTCCATTTTGTAGCTGGGTTCTACACAGGGGGAGAGAGGGGTTTCCACCTACAAGAGAGAGACTATATATGCCCCTGGGAAAACCCCTCCATTTGGTCTTCAGCTGGCTCAAGAGAGAGCCTCTCCACCCCAAAGAGGTGCCTGAGAGAAACTGGAACAAAGGACAGTAACTACAGGGGTGTGAGTGATTGCTGGACCCAGACTAGAAGGAGACTAGTCTGTCAAAGAAGCTTATTCGAACATCTCTGAGGGTGAGGATTTACCTGCTTAGCTTCCTACTGTATTAGGCTTAGACTTGCATGCTTTTGTTTTATTTTGCTTGGTAATTTACTTTGTTCTGTCTGTTATTACTTGGAACCACTTAAATCCTACTTTTGTATTTAATAAAATCACTTTTTACTTATTAATTAACCCAGAGTAAGTATTAATACCTTGGGGGGGGGGAGGCAAACAGCTGTGCATCTCTCTCTATCAGTGTTATAGAGGGCGAACAATTTATGAGTTTACCCTGTATAAGCTTTATACAGGGTAAAATGGATTTATTTGGGGTTTGGACCCCATTGGGAGCTGGGTATCTGAGTGCTGGAGACAGGAGCACTTCTTAAGCTGTTTTCAGTTAAGCCTGCAGCTTGTGGGGGACATGGTTCAGACTTGGATGTGTGTTTGCAGCAGGCTAGTGTGTCTGGCTCAAACAGGGCAAGGTACTGAAGTCCCAAGCTGGCAGGGAAAACGGGCTCAGAGGTAGTCCCAGCACATCAGGTGGCAGTCCCAAAGGGGTTTAAACCCGTCACACCAGGCTAAATGGATTTCTAGCCTGTGTATGGAAACCTGGGGAGCCCAAGCTGCAAAGCAAGTGCATTTTGTGCCTAGAGAATCTGCAAGCCTGCTTGTATCATCACTCCGGGTGAGAAACTGCTAATTCATATTCAATCTATCTAGTATGTTAAGTTTAGTTTGTGTTTTTGTTTATTCACTAGGTAATCTGGGTTGATCTGTTTGCTATCACTTATAATCACTTAAAATCTATCTTTTTGTAGTTAATAAACTGGTTTATATTTTAACCTAAACCAGTGGTGTCTTTAAGTGAAGTGTGTGGGGAAAAAAATCAGTTTGATTACCACAAGTGTGCATATTCCTCTCCACATTGAGGGAGGGTCAGACATATTAATGAGCATACACTGTACAGATCCCTGTGCAGTGCAAGACGATATAATTTTGGGTTTATACTACAGAGGGGATGCGTGCCTGGGGAGCTGGGAAACTGGCTGGGGTCTGCTGTTTGTACTTGGGCGGCTTAGGTAAAGCACTCTCAGGTAATTCAGTTTGGGTGTGTGGCGTCACTTGCTGTCGTGTTGGGTGATAACAGGGTCTGGGCAAGGCTGGCTGTGTCTCCAACCAAGGAAGCAGTGTGAGCAGGGCCAGTCTAACTGAGTGGTTGGAGGTGCACAGCAGTTTTTCACGGCTTCCAGACTGCACCCCAGGGGTGAGAACCCATCACAGTAGTATTAGTCTACTAGGGTATATCTTTTAGAGGGAGAACAAATCTTGACTCTGAGCAATGAAAAGCTTACAGCATCCCTTGGGATTTTGTGCCAATGATCAGTTACCTAATTTGCATCTTATTTCCAATTTGAATTTTCTGATCTTGTTATGTCTTTGTCTGCTGCATTAAAGAGTCTTTTTGTAGCAGATATCTTCTGACTAGTGAGAAAAGTGGTTTACTCTGCACTCCACCAACTTCAGTAAAAACCATGAACCTTAAATATATATTACAGCTCCCAAATGGCATCAGAGTCCTTCTCACCAGGGGAGCTTTCATGGCCATGCTGAAAAAGTGCATTAAGTTAATTGTATTTTGGAGTAACAGTAGGAATCCAGACAAGTAGAAATACAGCAATTGCTTTTTAATCAAGAGATCAATTCAATTACTTGAGCAATATGGAAATAAAGCTCTGACTTACTTTAGAGATTCCACCCACACAATTCTCCCAGCAGGATACTGGCAACAAACTGGACCAGTTCAGTAAAAGTATATTAGTATAACCTCTGAGAGTAGGTTATTGTTACTGAGAGCTGGTTTTTACACTGAAATGTAAGTGACATCAACAACGGGGTTAAAATTGTGCATCAATGACCTTTGATTCCTCAATGCAGTCTTCAGCTGATTGGTAGAAGCCTCAGAATGGACTTGTATTGCTTAACCACATTAGTCAATATCTGCACAGAAGTTTTATCTAAAGTGTAGTTTAAAAATAATGTACAAGCACTGCCAGTTCTTTAAATTATGCTTCATAGAGCCATTATTTTCCCTTTGTTCCAAATTTATCTTTTTAAGAGATAATCCTGTGAAATTTGTTTATTTCTCAATTACTGTGGCTTACTAGGCAAAAGAAGCCTGAAGATCTAAAGCAGAGGTCTCCAACTTTTTTAAGCACCAGATCACCCAGCCCTGAACCCCCTCCTGCACCCCAACCCCCAGCTCCAGCCCAGGGAGCAGCCACGGCTCCCCATTCCCGGCCAATGGGAACTGCAGGGACAGAGCCTGCAGGCGAGGGGAGCGCATGGAGACCCCCTGCCCCTCCCCCACCAGGAGCTGCTGCCGGACATGCTGGCTTCTTCTGGGAGTGGCAGAGGGATAGAGCAGGCAGGGATGCCTTACCCTTGCTGCTCCGCCGGTCTATTAGTGGCCGATCTTCCGGTTTGGCTACAGGAGGACTGGCAATCCTAGGGAGACTGAGATCGACTGTCAGAGTCTCCACGATCGACCAGTCAGTCGCGATCTACTGGTTGGTGACCACTGACTTAGCATATGGTGGGAACCCAGTTCAGTTCCCAGACCAGCTTGTGGAAAACCATAGGTACCCAAAATGGAATCCAGAGTCATGTGGCCTGGTCACAGGCCCTTGCAGAGTCATAGCAGCCATTATCCATAGGCTGCCTAGAGTGTTCTCGGGAAGTGTTCACCAGGTGGGGAATAAGCTTCTTCTAAGGCCTATTGTTTTCCCTTATGGGCCCTTAGAATCATAGAATATCAGGGTTGGAAGGGACCTCAGGAGGTCATCTAGTCCAACCCCCTGCTCAAAGCAGGACCAATTCCCAACTAAATCATCCCAGCCAGGGCTTTGTCTAGCCTGACCTTAAAAACCTCTAAGGAAGGAGATTCTACCCCCTCCCTAGGTAACCCATTCCAGTGCTTCACCACCCTCCTAGTGAAAAAGTTTTTCCTAATATCCAACCTAAACCTCCCCCACTACAACTTGAGACCATTACTCCTTGTTCTGTCATCTGCTACCACTGAGAACAGTCTAGATCCATCCTCTTTGGAACCCCCTTTCAGGTAGTTGAAAGCAGCTATCAAATCGCCCCTCATTCTTCTCTTCTGCAGACTAAACAATCCCAGTTCCCTCAGCCTCTCCTCATAAGTCATGTGCTCCAGACCCCTAATCATTTTTGTTGCCCTCCGCTGGACTCTTTCCAATTTTTCCACATCCTTCTTGTAGTGTGGGGCCAAAACTGGACACGGTACTCCAGATGAGGCCTCACCAATGTCGAATAAAGGGGAATGATCACGTCCCTCGATCTGCTGGCAATGCCCCTACTTATACAGCCCAAAATGCCATTAGCCTTCTTGGCAACAAGGGCGCACTGTTGACTCACATCCAGCTTCTCGTCCACTGTAACCCCTAGGTCCTTTTCTGCAGAACTGCTTCCTAGCCATTCGGTCCCTAGTCTGTAGCAGTGAATGGGATTCTTCCGTCCTAAGTGCAGGACTCTGCACTTGTCCTTGTTGAACCTCATCAGGTTTCTTTTGGCCCAGTCCTCTAATTTGACTAGGCCCTTCACAACCAGCTATTTAGACTGGAAGCATCTTGCCTAGTGGGTGTCACCCAGGTGTGACTACATGTGAAATACAGATACATAGTCAATATTCATAACTTCAGATACAAAAATGATACATGCATACAAATAGGATAATCTTATTCAGCAAATCATAACTTTTCCATAGATACCTGATGAGAGACATCTTGTACAAAATGCATCATAGTTATGCCATAATTATATCATAATAATATCACTGTGAAGAATATGGAGTGCAGTGTCACAGCTACCTCCCTCATGCTTATCAGGGATCATACAATACTTCCTGTTAGTGCCATATGTTACCAATCAACTGGAAAACCTTGCTGCTGTCTGATTTAATTGGGAGTAGAAGTGAGGTAGTGGAGCCCCCTACAGGGCTATACATCCAGCCCTTTTTTCTCTAAAAGTCAGTCTCATGGGTTGGCTAGCAGAGTAGATCTTCTTGAAAGCCTATGTTGATGTCAGTCATGGAGAGAGACATGTTGTTGCTCACCACCATGGTTTGTCCTGGCAGAACTCCCCATATTCCCTAATTCTGAATGTACAACTGCTTTGTAAAATTGTTTCAAAGACTATGAACCTTGGTGCACTTAGAACTTGTTTACTGTTTTTCTGTATCTAACATGCACAATGGGAGACTCAGCCTTAGGATACAAACCGTTGTTTACGGTCTGACGCAAAAGGGAAGCAGAGGGACAGAGAAGGCTGTTCAGAGCTATTGAATAAGGTGACTGTAGCAGCCTGACATGAAACTTGGCATTACGGTTCAAGCAGCGCGTGTCAGGCAAGAATAGTATCTGGCTGTGACAGCATGGTCGCTGTACTTAGACTCTCATTATGAACAGGATCTAGTTCAGGCGTGATCAAACTTTTTGGCCCGAGGGCCACATCTGGGTATAGAAATTGTAGGGCGGGCCATGAATGCTCACGAAATTGTGGTTGGGGCGCAGGAGGGGGTGAGGGCTCTGGCTGGGGGTGTGGGCTCCAGGATGTGGCCAGAAATGAGGAGTTCAGGGTGCGGGAGGGGGCTCTGGGCTGGGGCAGGGGGAGTGAGGGCTCTGGCTGGGGGTGCAGGCTCTGGGGTGGGGCTGGGCATGATGGTGCTCCAAGCTGGGACTGAGGGGTTTGGAGGGCAGGAGGGGGATCAGGGCTGGGGTAGGGGGTTGGGGCATGGGTGGGGGGCAGCGCTAACTTCAAGCAGCTCCCGGAAGCAGCGGCATGTCCCCCCTCTGGCTCCTATGTGGAGGCGCGGCCAGGCGGCTCTGTTGCGTGCTGCCCCATCTGCAGGCATCACCCCTGCAGCTCCCATTGGCCACGGTTCCCAGCACAATTGGAGCTGTGGGGGCGGAGCCTGGGGCAGGGGCAGCATGTGGAATGGAGCTCCCTGGCTACCCCTATGCGTAGGAGCAGCCCGCAACCCTGCTCCCCGGCTGGAGTGCCGGAGCGGGGCAAGCCCCAGACCATGCTCTCCAGTGGGAGCTCAAGGGCCGGATTAAAACAGCTGGTGGGCCAGATCCAGCCCGTGGGCTGTAATTTGCCTGATCTAGTTCCTTCAGTCTTTCCATTGACTTCAGTGGGGTAGGATAGAGCAAATTTACTCTGTTAGAGTGTAGGGTGACAGCTAGGTCACTAAACGACCTGGTCTCTTTTTTGCTGTATCATGTTGTGACCTGAGTAGCACTTGCTCCAGGAGAGAGAACAGTTCCACTTTGTTTTGCTGTTGGTAAAACAACATCACGTCTCTGCTTCCTCCTAGAATGAGGAACATGACACCATTAAACACCCTGTGACATTGCACTCTATATATGATTTTATGAAAATATGCTAATGTAACTGGAATATGCTTCATGCAAAAGGTCTCTTGTAAGGTATCATTACAAAGCTTATAATCTACTGAGTGTGGTCATCCTATTTGTATAAATGTATCACTCTTGTATCTAAAACTAGAAATATGAAATATAACTCTGAGGGCCTATTGTAATTTATGCAAAGTGTAGGCCATTAATGGTGGTTTTGAATCTTGAGGATTCCCATTAACTAGGACAATTGACTGAAGATGACTCTGTTTTACCTGTAAGTCTTCCTGTATATGTGTGTGCTGGCAAGTCAGTAGGGGGGAGGGATAGCTCAGTGGTTTGAGCATTGGCCTGCTAAACCCAGGGTTGTGAGTTTAATCCTCGAGGGGGCCATTTAGGGAACTGGGGTAAAAATCTGTCTGGGGATTGGTTCTGCTTTGAGCAGGGGGTTGGACTAGATGACCTCCTGAGGTCCCTTCCAACCCTAATATTCTATGATTCTAATGAATTCTTACAGTGACATGTGATCATGTCACCTAAAATGGAATCCATCTTTAACCTGGTGCTTTTCCATTGAGAAGGGAGGGGGATCCAGAGGGACAAAGGATTCCTGCCTTATGCAAAAGATATATAAGTGGGTGGAACAGAACAAATTAGGGAGCCATCATGAGGAATCCCCTAGCTACCACCTGAGCTGGAACAAGGGCTGTACCAGGGGAAAGGATTGTGCCCATACTAGGAAGGCATCCAGTCTGTGAAAGAGACTTATTGAAACATCTTTCACGGCGAGATTTTATCTGTACTCAGTTGTATTACTGTGTTAGGCTTAGATTTGTGTGTTTTATTTTATTTTGCTTGGTAATTCACTTTGTTCTGTCTGTTACTACTTGGAACCATTTAAATCCTACTTTCTGTATTTAATAAAATCACCTTTTACTTATTAATTAACCCAGAGTATGTATTAATACCGGGGGGGGGTGGGAACAGCTGTGCATATCTCTCTATCAGTGTTACAGAGGGCGAACAATTCATGAGTTTACCCTTTATAAGCTTTATACAGGGTAAAACGGATTTATTTGGGTTTAGACCCCATTGGGAGTTGGGCATCTGAGTGTTAAAGACAAGAACACTTCTGTAAGCTGCTTTCAGTTAAGTCTGCAGCTTTGGGGCAAGTAATTCAGACCCTGGGTCTGTGCTGGAGCAGACGGGCATGTCTGGCTCAGCAAGACAGGGTGCGGGGGTCCCGAGCTGGCAGGGAAAGCAGAGGCAGAAGTAGTCTTGGCACATCAGTTGGCAGTTCCCAAGGGGGGTTCTGTGATCCAACCCGTCACACACCCAACAGCAACACCCACTTTCTCTGACAAACATGTTGAGCAGGGCCTGCCATTTCCTAGCCATCCTGCGCAGGGGTTTATGCTAATACACCAAAGATAATAAATTTACTTGGGGAAATAGTTTCAGGACAGATCACAACACTGTTCTGTTCTTATCTGATGGGTTTCTTTATTTCCTTGCCAACATTCCTGGATGTTTCTGTTTTTTATTTATTTTTAATGCTAGTTTCCCCCTCATTAATTGCACTCCCTTTGACTGAGCTTATATCAAAATAATTCTCTCTGAAGAAATCACTTGCAGGGCATAACCTAATGTTACTTCATGTATATTGTAATCTCTTAATTAGGTTATACATTAAAAAGAAACTAGCCTCTCTAGCTGGTTAGATTCCCAGTAGTAATCACATACCATGTCAACCTCTGGTAAATCACTATTCAAAAGTTTAAGCCTGGGCACTGATGTTTTCTGTTTACTCCCAGAGCATGGACCTCATAAGCAGCCTCAGGGTCAGCTTCTCTACCTGCCCCACCAAAAGTGTCTCTGTCCTGCCCTGAAGGGGTCTCACCTCTAGGACAAATTGTTAATTCAATAGGATCCATTCCCTCTTTGGCCTTTTTGGCAACCAAAGGGGTTTGATGTGATGTAGGGATATTAAAGAAGGTACTAACAGTGATTCCCCCAAGTGACAGTGACCCCCCCCCCATAATTTGTCCCCACACTTTAAAATCCAACAGTTTCACCAAGTACAAAAATCTCTTGGGTCTTCTGTTAAAACATGTAAGCTACTGTCTGTAAAAACCATTAATTGTATCTGTCCTTTGAAAGATACTTTATCACTATGTAAAACTTACAAACAAGTTAATTAACTTTGTTCTTGAAGTAATTGATACAATGTAAACAATCGCTATAAGCCGTTAAATGACTTTCACTTCATTGTAACAGCAACGGCTCCTAGGAACAGACCCCCACCCTCTGTGATTAAAGGGCCGGAAGTCTCAAATAAATTAGCACACACCCTGAAAGTGGTGGAGACAGTAAATTAAAATATGGTTAAAATATGAAATGTATGTTAATGAATGCTTGATGTACATGAATGGTTAGGGAGGTGCCAGCCTAGAAAGGGAGTATCCATCGGCCGAAGAATGTGTCAAGTAGGACCACCAGACAACCCCCCCCCCCCCGGAGGGTAAACTGGGATCCACCCCATCACCTGGAAAAATGAGAAACACAAACTTTGGACAGTGTGAAACCACCAGGAATGTGCCACTTTGGACAGGAATGTGCCATCTGCTGATTGAGTCAGCAACAGTGTGGGACACTAAATGGGTTTGGAATTTTTGGGTGGTTTTTGTATGTATCCTGTCTACCTGAATGGATACTCAGCAATCCTGAAAATCAGGCCCAAGGTATGTCGGGGTCTGTGGCCACTTGTAAAAACTTTAGCCAAAGTGATTTACCCCCAGGTCACACGGTGGGGGCTGTGGGAGTGTTGAGAATAGAACCTAATGTGCCAGGCTGGATGATGCATCAAGCAGCTTAAGTTTCACATCAGTAAAGAAGTCTATGCAAGGGAAAGGGAGTCTCTCCTCCTGTAAACTGAACAGGTGAGTGCGAGCCACAGCATGCAACTTATGAACACACCTGTGAGCTAGAAAGGGTATAGCTAATAGTGCTGGGGGGGGGGGGGCAGGGTCTCAACTTCTCCACCAAACAGAAGGGAAGACTGGCATGTCTTTGCTATCTTGGAGTTGCCTTCTCTGAATGCTGCTTAATCATCCATGTCATATATGAGTTATCCCTGAGGCCCATAAAAATAGTGCTGAAGAATAAACCTTTCTGCCTATAGAAGAGATTGTATTGCACCAGAAGGCACGTATTCTGGGGAAGAATCTATGGAAGGATGCATCTAACTTCCCCTACAAAGCCTTCATCACTTATTTGAAGTATACCTGCTACGCTAACGTATGCCCAGTACAGTTTTCAGGAACACCTCCAGCAAATACATTCTGTAGAAGCCCATTTGCTACTCAGGGCTGCCTCCCTCCTTGCATAGGTTGATGAAAATGGTTTTGTTTAAACAGGACAGCAAGTGAAGAACGAATAGAGTCCCCAGTGCTCTCTGCAGCACACCCACTCCTGGTGCATGGGCTTATCACAGGCCAAGGGAGACACTTTTGGAGCCCTTAGTTAAAACCCAGGCTGCACATCACTGAGTAGGGTCTGCCTTATCTTGCATCTGCGTCTCCTCTTAGTTACTTTTCCTGTTACACCCCTCTCTCCTGGCCCTGCTATATAAATACTCCAACTTATTTGCTCCATTGAGGCTTAGTCACAAGTTGTGAGGATGGGGGAGTGCACAGCTGTACTGCCCCTAAAGCAGGCCAGGAACCAGATTCAAACTCTGAGGCACAGTCTGATTCCTGGTTTCCCCCCTTCTTCACCTGTCAAATCTATCCTCCAGATAGTTGGCATGGATTACTTCGCCCAGGACATTGGCCCAGCTGCAGTGGTCAGAACCTGGCTCTGCCCACTTCCTGGCCATATGCACAGGGGAGTAGCAGTTGCTGCCACCTATGATGCAGGTAGCTGGAACAGCAGAATAAAAGTTGTCCTTATGTTCCCTTTCTCCTTTGCATGATAGCATCGCCTGGGCTGCAATCTGGCCCGCATTAACAGGTGTGTTGTGAGCAAGACACGAGAAGTCATTCTTCCGCGCTACTCTGTGCTGGTTAGGCCTCAACTGGAGTATTGTGTCCAGTTCTGGGCACCGCATTTCAAGAAATATGTGGAGAAATTGGAGAGGGTCCAGAGAAGAGCAACAAGAATGATTAAAGGTCTTGAGAACATGACCTATGAAGGAAGGCTGAAAGAATTGGGTTTGTTTAGTTTGGAAAAGAGAAGACTGAGAGGGGACATGATAGCAGTTTTCAGGTATCTAAAAGGGTGTCATAAGGAGGAGGGAGAAAACTTGTTCACCTTAGCCTCTAAGGACAGAACAAGAAGCAATGGGCTTAAACTGCAGCAAGGGAGGTTTAGGAGTTCCTAACTGTCAGGGTGGTTAAACACTGGAATAAACTGCCTAGGAAGGTTGTGGAATCTCCATCTCTGGAGATATTTAAGAGTAGGTTAGATAAATGTCTATCCGGGATGGTCTAGACAGTATTGGGTCCTGCCATGAGGGCAGGGGACTGGACTCGATGATCTTTCGAGGTCCCTTCCAGTGCTAGAATCTATGAATCTATGTCCTGATCTGCAGTTGACAGCACTTTGCACATCGACTTTGAATTTAGCTCCAGGAGTCCTGATTCACAGTCTCCTGTTCCAACCACTACACACACTCCCCCCTTCACTTTATTGTTTAGAGCTGGGGAGAACTGATAGCAGAGAAGTGATAAAGCGGGTGTAAGCTGCTGCATTGTCTTCATTCACTGTCTTGCTGCTTTGGATAATGGCTAATGATGTTAGCAAAGCTCCTTGCTGTTACACAGGGTGGATCCATTCCAGAAATGGAGATGCTTGCTGGGTGTTCAGGAAACAGTGAACCTGCCACAAAGGATTTTGTTTCAGCAGTTGTTTCTGTTGGCTGGCCAGCTTCTGATAACATCTCCTTCTGCCTGAGTACAGGACAGGGCTTGAGATAATGGCTTTAGTAGCTCACTTGGTCAGGTCAGGGTTTTGTTCTAAGGGTGCAGCAGTTTATTTTTGGAATGAACTGAGGAGTGGCAACACAGCAGTGAGCACTCTCATCCTGTTTATTCCATGCCTCTGGACCCCAGCCCTCCTTCTGAAATGGCTTTTCAAGATGCAACATTATTGTGTACACCAAAGTTTAGCTACTTGATGGTATCTGGCAATAGCATTACCATTTCTATCTAGTCCCCCACCCCCTGCCCGTGCACAGTGGTTTGAAAGTGGAAAGTGTCACTTGGGCTAATTTATCCCTGGTATAATTCCACTGAAGCCAACAGAAGTGAATTTTCCCCCTTGTATGTTTCCTTAGGACTGCTGTAGGTGTAAGTGTCCTAGCTAGGGATGGGCAGGTCAAGTCAAATAAGTAAGTTGACTCAACTCAGATGGAACTCAGTTGTTTTGAGGGTCAAAAGTTTGAAGTGTCTTTTTCTTGCACTACTTTCCTTCTGATCCTGGCCAGTTACTGGTCCTCACAGTCCAAGGCAGGAGGAGAAAGGCAGGGCATAGTCTTGCTAGATTTCTGGAGCTTTGCTCCAGGTGATTACTGGTTTCCTGCAGTAGGAGACTCAGTATCCTAGTCTGCCTAAACTTCTGTTGAGCACCTGAACTCTTGCACTTTTGGTTCTTATCAGCATCCAATTCAGGAAAGTGCTTAAACCCATTGACTTTAATGAGACTTAAGCACATGCTTAAGTGCCTTTCCAGAGTCTCCAATCTTCTTGAGACTTACCCAACAATTGGATCCAAATCTGGGAAACTATAAGAATTCAATCCAAGAAAAGCCTAGGAACCTACACTATTGGGTTTAAGTATGTGTGTTAAGCATTTATTAACCACAGTGGGCATGGTATAAGGACCTAAATAGAACAAAGAAGAGTGGGGTGCTGGGTAGCTAGTTGGAGAGGATCTTGTTCTTGCCACTGAACATTTTGCCAAGTTTTCTTAACTACTACTCTGGCTGTGCTTAGATTATTGAATAGAAATACAAACACATGGCATCTTTCAGACTTTATTTTGAATGACTGAGAGTTAGATAACAAGGCTACTATTTGCCTAGGCTAATGTATAAGAACCTCTATCTATCAAAAGTCTTCATCTATCATGAGTCTAAACTAATCCAGCCCTATAGGATGTAGGTTTAAGTCTTTCAAGCAGCTGATGTGAAAGACTTAAACCTACATCCTATAGGGCTGGATTTTCAGATATCAAGCCACATTCTTCCAGCACCCAGACCCCCCCCCCCCCGTGAGCCCCTCAGCACCCAGACCCTCCCACCGAGCTTCATCTCCCCACATCCAGACCTCCTCACACCCAGACACTGCTGAGCCCCAACCGCCTTCACCTGGATCCCCTGGAGAGTCCCATTGACCCTGCACCCGGAACCCCCCAATGAGCCCCTGTGCATCCAGATCTCCCACTGAGCCACCCACACCCAGGTTGCCCCACACAGAAACCTCTCACCGCACATTTAGATCCACCCACACTAAGCCCCTCCACACTTGGATCCTGCTGCGCTGAGCCTGCTCACCCACACCTGGTGCACCTGGCACAGAGGGGATAGGGTGACTAGACAGCAAGTGTGAAAAATCGGGATGGGGTGGGGGGTAATAGGAACCTATATAAGAAAAAGACCCCAAAATCGGGACTGTCCCTATAAAATCGGGACATCTGGTCACCCTAAGAGGGGAAGGCCTAACCCTTGCACTATGTCAGAGTCAGGTGCAGCCTCACTGCCAAGTCCCTGTACCGGGGCAGGTGAGGTCTTCAGGGTGATCTCCCACCTCAATGCAGCCAATGGCCTGTATTCCCCACTGCCACGCTGGAGCCACATTTATTTATTGACAAATAAAATTTGCAGAATTTTAAAATATTGTGTACATAATTTTTATTTTTTTGGCACAGAATTTCCTCAGGAGTATGGCAGTGTTACCTGCCCAAAATTCTCTGTTACATACACTCTAGGACCCCACCTTTACCCTTCCATGGGCTAAAAGTGTAACCCGGTTGATTTAGGCACCCCATCCATTCCCTTCCGTGGTCTCCGGGCAAAAGCCTAGGAACCTACACTATTGGGTTTAAGTATGTGTGTTAAGCATTTATTAACCAGTGGGCATGGTATAAGGACCTAAATAGAACAAAGAAGAGTGGGGTGCTGGGTAGCTGGTTGGAGAGGATCTTGTTCTTGCCACTCAACATTTTGCCAAGTTTTCTTAACTACTACTCTGGCTGTGCTTAGATTATTGAATAGAAATACAAACACATGGCATCTTTCAGACTTTATTTTGAATGACTGAGAGTTATCCAGTTCCTAGGGCTCAGGGCGTAATCTTCTGCGGATTTGCAGGACCTTTTACCAGTGAAAGAGCTTTAATACACAGTAATATCCTTATCCTGTATTTATTAACAATTACCAAACAGAATACACATGCTAAGGGTGCAATGCTATGCTCACCAATCCTGATCAGGCAGGTGGACTTTCCCTGTTGGCCAGGCAAGGTCAGTCTCATCTGGATTCTGGTTGCTGCACTTCATGGTCATGCAGAGGATTCTTAGAAGCTTTGATCTTAGGCTGTGTCTTAGAGGTCAGTCCTTCTTCTTCTTCTTCCAGGTCTTTCCTTCTTATTCTTCTTTTCCTTCTGCTGGTCTCCTTCTTGGACCCCAGTTTATATAGTAAAACTTGAGTCATGCTTACCTATACCTTAACCAATCATTTAACTAAAATATTACTAAACAATCCTAACATATTGTAAAACAATTCTTTAACCAATCATACCCCACCACCTTAATTGATTTACACTTAGCAAAATTAGTTATGTAACACAGAGAAACAATCAAAGAACCAGACAGAGACCATACAGATAAACAATAGAGAAGTGGGGACCATAAAGAGAAAACAGTAAAGAAGTAGGGATTTCACAACCACATCTGTTGATAAGTGATTTCTTGTCAGACAGAATGTCATCAAACAAAGTTTTCTTTAACCATCTTAAGATCTGGTTTTTTTATCTGGTGATGGTGGGTGCTATTAGGACAGGAGCGCCCTCTTAACAGCCCGATATCACATACGTTTTACTGTAATGTAGATGGAATGTGAGGATGTGACTTTTTGCTTCTTGGCTCATGGCTGCTGCTCTCCTAATATGGCTGCAGAAAAAGGCCTCAGACCTTACAAAATAGCAGTGTAGACATTCAGATATGGGCTCAGGCTGGGCTCTGAGACCCAGCAATGGGGGAGGGTTTCCGAGCCCATGATCCAGTCCAAGCCTGAATGCCTACACCGCTATTTTTAGCCCTGCAATCCCGAGTCAGTTGACCTGGGCCTTGAGACTCGGTACTGTGGGTTTTTCTTTGCAGTGTAGCCATTAGTGGCTTCCTAGTGCTTGAGCCAGTTCTGTGCCAACCCAGTCCAGCAGCTGGGGATTGCTTGGGATGCCCTGGTGTTGCCTCCTGTGCTAGCAGCTGGACTGCTGTTGGAGTCACTGTGGGGGTTCTGTGTCACCGATGGATTCCTGTTCACAGGAGAAATCCTCCAGCTGCTCATACCCACCACGTTTAAGCCTGCTTGGTGCTGGAGGTCTGGCACCAAGCAGAGGTAACAGGTCTGAGAACTGGGTCTGTCTCAAACAGAAAGCTGGACAGTGGGCAGCTGGTTTCGGGGAAGCTATATGTCTTCTACTGACACACTCCTCTTGCAGCTACAAAGCCGAGTTCTCCAGGTGAAGGAGGAGCAATTATGTGACCCTTGGGGTAAGTTTGTTGTTTGGTGTGTGTGTGTGTTTGTGTTTGTATTTATGGTGTGCTTGGTGCTTGACTGAAATATACCGTGTGGTCTGTTTGTTTGGGGGACTGTGTGCTGACTGTGTGTGTGTGTGCTCAGCCTAGCAGCCTGCTAGGCAAGGCTGAGAGCCAAGATCTTCTTGACAAGGCTTTGATCCCTAAGTCCTTTAGCACCCATCAACCCTTAACCAGGAGGCGGGTCTACTCAGGAAGACCCAGGCTTTAAAAAGCCTGCTCCTAAGCGACCAGAGAAGCTAGGGAACAGGAGCGGTTAACAGAGGAGTTTTGTGAGGGAGTTTACAGGGGAAATGTGAGGGGGGCTAGATACACGTAACATTCTTTAAACTTAAAGCCAAAAACACCCCCTGATAAAAACAAAAGAACAACAAAGGAACGAGCTGCAGGAGTAAAAAGATAATGCAGGAAGAAGACCAGCAACAGAGTGGGGGCTATCCAGTTTATTGCACCCAATGCAGCATGTATGATTACCTGCCCTATGGGCAGGCGGTGTATCTGTGCATTCACTGCAAGGAGCTCCTGGCCCTCAGAGACCATGTACAAGCTTTGGAGACCAGGGCGGCTGAACTGGAGGAGCTAAGGGAGACAGAGAGGTACATAGATGAGACTTTCTGAGACACAGTAAAATGGTCCCGCCTCCAGTCTGACAGCCTCTGTGCTGTTGAGGAGGATGAAAGTCTTAGGGAAGGAGAACATCTAACTGGAGCAGAGGGAAACCTTCCCATAGTTGGGACCCTTCTTCCATATGATGTTGTGGTACCTCTCCGGGGGAGGGAACTCCAGTTATTAGGAAGAGACAGGTAATAGTTATGGGGGATTCGATCATTAGAAACATAGATAACTGGGTTTGCAATGATCGGGAGAACCACATGGTGACTTGCCTGCCTGGTGCAAAGGTTGCAGATCTCTCAAGATAGCTAGATAGACTTATGTGTAGTGCTGGGGAGGAGCTAGTGGTCATGGTACATGTAAGTACCAATGACCTAGGAAAGGATAGGAGAGACATCCTGGAGGCCAAATTTAGGCTGCTAGGTAAGAGACAGAAATCCAGGACCTCCATGGTAGCACTCTCTGAAATGCTTACAGTTCCACGCACAAGGCCAGTTAGATAGGCAGAACTGCAGAGTCTCAATGCATGGATGGAACGATGGTGTAGGGAGGAGGGGTTTAGATTTATTAGGAACTGGGTAAATTTTGGTGAAAGGGGGAGCCTATACAGGAAGGATAGGCTCCACCTAAACCAAAATGGAACCAGATTGCTGGCCCTTAACATTAAAAAGATCGTAGAGCTGTTTTTAAACTAAGGCTAAGGGAAAGCCGACAGGTGCGGAAGAGCACGTGGTTCAGACAGAGACATCCCTTAAGGGAGGATCTATTAATGGAGATTCTCTATGTCCTCGTAAGGTGGAGAGGATGGAAGATGATAAAATACAGGTAGGATCTGATGAGAAACAGTCAAATGAAAAAAAAGTCCCATTCAATTACATCATGTAATGACAGACAGCTAAAAAGTGACAAGTTTTTAAAGTGCTTATATACCAATTCTAGAAGTCTAAATAATATGGGTGAACTAGAGTGCCTCATATTAAATGAGGATATTGATATAATAGGCATCACAGAAACTTGGTGGAATAAGGATAATCAATGGGACACAATAATACCAGGGTACAAAATATATCGGAAGGACAGAACAGGTCATGCTGGTTGGGGAGTGGCACTATATGTGAAAGAAAGCATAGAATCAATGGAGTAAAATCTTAAATGAATCAAACTGTACAGCTGAATCCCTATGAATAGTAATTCCATGCTTTAATAATAAGAATATAGCAGTAGGGATATATTGCCGACCATCTGACCAGGATGGTGATAGTGACTGTGAAATGCTCAGGGAGATTAGAGAGGCTATTAAAATAAAAAACTCAATAATAATGGGGGATTTCAACTATCCCCATATTGACTGGGTACATGTCACCTCAGGAGGGGATGCAGAGATAAAGTTTCTTGACACCTTAAATGACTGCTTCTTGGGGCAGCTAGTCCTGGAACCCACAAGAGGAGAGACAATTCTTGATTTAATCCTGAGTGGAGAACTGGATCAGGTCCAAGAGGTGAATATAGCTAGACTGCTTGGTAATAGTGACCATAATATAATTAAATTTAACATCCCTGTGGCGGGGAAAACACCACAGCAGCCCAACACTGTAGCATTTAATTTCAGAAAGGGGAACTACACAAAAATGAGGAGGTTAGTGAAACAGAAATTAAAAGGTACAGCGCTGTGACGGGGCAGAGCGGCCCCACACTGGTACCGCAGGGGTTAACCCTTTCTTTCTAGAAGAGGAAGCCATGCCCCGGAAGCTCTGCTGGGCATGCTCCAACTGGAGAACAGGTATAAAAGCCTGCAGAGCTGCTCAGTCTGGGCTGACCACCAGAGGCATGCTGCCAGCCCCTGAGGAGAGATAGCCTGTGCTCCAGGATCCGGAGGCCAGCCAAGCCGGGACGCACCCTGAGGCCCAGACAGAGTACGTCATAGGAGGGGAATAGACCGGAGGACTTCCTGGAGTGGAGAACCCGGCGTTTATGGTAGGAAGTGACCCAGGGGAACTTTAGAGGCAAACGGCGTTAGAGCTGTACAGATGCTTGGCGTGTTGTGGGAGGATCCCCGCCGAGCTGGTGGCAAGTGGAACTTGCCACTACCAGAGCCCTGGATCAGGACCACTGAAGAGGACGGGCCAGGGTCCCCCTACCACCTCCCCACACGCCATGGGAATCATGTGGACTCTGACCGCTAGGCCACGCTACCCTGTCTGAGGGGGGTTATTCTATGGACACTGGCCATTGGGCTGCACTACTCCAATGCTGGGAGCGATTTATATGGATCCTAGCCATTGGACCACACTGCCCTGACACTGTAGTAAAGAACAAAATTGTCCGACACATAGATGAACATAATTTGTTGCGGAAGAGTCAAATGGTTTTTGTAAAGGGAAATCATGCCTCACCAATCTACTAGAAATTCTTTGAGGGGGGTTGTAGTGGGGTGATCACCCCACTCCAGCCCTGGAAGGGTACAAGCAGCCCTGGGGAGGGCTGCAGTGGTAAAGGCAGCCCTGGAGAGGGCTGCAGCTCTGAAAACTGGGCTGATTGGGAAAGCAGCCACAGCTGTAGCTGGCTTAATAAGGGCCCAGCTGACCCTTATAAGAGGGCAGTGGGCCAGGAGCAAGCAGTCTCCCTCTAGCTGAGGAGGGAGATGGACCTAGCTGCCTGAGTGCTAAAGGGTACTTCAGTGAAGTAGGGCTGGGGAGAGCCAGAGGGGTTGGGGAGCTCTGGGCCAGCAACTCCCCAGGCTGCAGGGCCTTGTACAAGGCCCCTGGAGGTAATGGGTTGTAGGGAAAGGCAGCAGGTCAAGAAATCCCTTGCCTATGATGAGTGGCTTTTACACTGCAGTCCGCCCCAGTGAGCGGGGGCTAGATGGTGACTGGCAGTAGCCCATGACTGAGGCAAGGTGGGGATAGAGGGTTGAGGGTTCCCCTAGGTGGGGAGACCCTGAGACTGGGGGGGTATTGCCAGGGGGCAGCACCCCAAAGACAAGGGGCACTGGGTCCTGGGAGGGACACCAGCCTGCAGAGGGCGCTCTGTGCTGGAAAGAGCTAATTCCCTGAGACGACCAGCAGGAGGCGCTGCGGGGTGAGTCCTGCACCATCACAGGTGTCGTCAAGCATGTGGACAAGGGGTCTCAAGTGGATATAGTGAACTTAGATTTTCAGAATGCTCTTAAGCAAAGTAAGCTGTCATGGGATAAGAGGGAAGGTCCTCTCATGGATTGGTAACTGATTAAAAGATAGGAAACACAGGGTAGGAATAAATGGTCAGTTTTCAGAATGGAGAAAGGTAAATAGTGGTGTGTCCCCCAGGGGTCTGTATGGGGACCAGTCCTATTCAACATATTCATAAATGATCTGGAAAAAGGCGTAAAGAGTGAAGTGGCAAAATTTGCAGATGATACAAAATTACTCAGGATAGCTATGTCCCAGGCAGACTCTGAAGAGCTACAAAAGGCTTTCTCAAAACTGGGTGACTGGGCAACAAAATGGCAGATGAAATTCAACGTTGATAAATACAAAGTAATGTGCATATAAAATGATGATGTGGTCTACATTAGCTGTTATCACTCAAGAAAGAGATCCTGGAGTCATTGTGGATAGTTCTCTGAAAACACCCAATCAATGTGCAGCGGCAGTCAAACAAAACTAACAGAATGTTGGGAATCATTAAGAAAGGGATAGATAATAAGACAGAAAATATTGTATTGCCTCTATATAAATCCATGGTATGCCGACATCTTGAATATTGCATTCAGAGGTTGTCGCCCCATCTCAAAAAAGATATATTGGAATTGGAAAAGGGCAAAACAAATTATTAGGGGTATGGAATGGCTTCAGTATGCGGACAGATTGATAAGACTGGGACTTTTCAGCTTGGAAAAGAAATGACTAAGGTGGCATATGATAGAGATCTATAAAATCATGACTGGTGTGGAGAAAGTAAATAAGGAAGTGTTATTTACTTCTCATAACACAAGAATTAGGGGTCACCAAATGAAATGAATAGGCAGCAGGTTTAAAACATAGAAAAGGAAGTATTTTTTTCTCACAACGCACAGTCAACCTGTGGAACTCCTTGCCAGAGGATGTTGTGAAGGCCAAGACTATAACAGGGTTCCAAAAAGAACTAAATACATTCGCGGAGGATAGGTCCATCAATGGCTATTGTCCAGGATGGACAGGGATGGTGTCCCTAGCCTCAGTTTGCCAGAAGCTGGGGGATTACCTGTTCTGATGATTACCTATTCTGTTCATTCTCTCTGGGACACCTGGCATTGGGTACTGTCAGTTGACAGGATACTGGTCTAGATGGACCTATGGTCTGATCGGGTCTGACTGTTCTTATGTTCTTATGTTTGTGTGTCATGTAAGGCACTGTCTGTATTTGCAGTGATCTAAGTTAGCACAATTACTCCATATCCAAAAGGTTTCCCAGTTTCAACTAGACTTATTATGTATCAGAGCAGTGGCCCAAGGCATCAGACTGGATTAGGTCCCCTTCTGCTAGATGGTCAGTGGGTGCTACATGGTCCTGGCCTAAAGCAGTGTACAGTCTAACTGAAAAGGGTCACTTTCTTCAACTTGCCCTATCAAACTGCTATGCTCCTGGCTTGGTAATAAGATTGTGCAGTTACTTAAGTGGCCAATACACAGCTTGGCTTTTCCTGATGGTCTCAAGTGATCCTAATTTAAACAAAACAGATCGTATCTCAACTGAATCAGCTATTCCAAGATGTAGAGAAACTGTGTATGGAAACTTAATGCACAAAGGTAGTTTTCCTTTAGGAGAAATGTAAATGCCCTAGAATTTCCCAAGGCAGTGAGCCACTTGTGCTTTGGGAACAGATCTGGGTGAGAAATCTCCTATGTATTCTGTCTTCCTTGGCTTTTAGCAGTGTTGGGCAAAGGCTTTCCGGTAACTTTGTATCTTCACCTTACACTGATGACTGACTTTATTAAACAAGTTTCAGTGCGATAAGGTGAAGCTAGGTTAGCAGTTAATTTAGTGAGAATAGATCACTTTACCACATGGCAGAGGGTTTTAGTAGTTCCACAGATTCCAGAAGACTCTTTCGTCAGAATAGCCTAAAGGTGACCTGTTCAGTGATAGTAGTGTTCACTTTGTAAATGTATAATTTATCAGCTTATAAATATGGATCACAAAGACACTAAGCATTTATAGTTGGCAAAATGCTTCTCAATGGGAAAATCCAGTCAAATAAATCCAATGGCATCTCTCCCAGCGAGTAGGGCAGCAGTTCTTTGTCAAACTGTGGAGTTGCCTATGCCATGAAAGCGTGTACTAGAGGCCGTCCAACACCACAAGAAATTCCTTAGCATTTGCTGATCAGGTTTCCTTGGAAAGGACTTTTAACACTGCTACAAGCCATATAATTGCTATAGCAAAATGATGCCCATACTTCTCTTAGTGACATGATCTCTTTAGTAATGAATTCCTGAGGGTGGGATTTCTGATCTGAAATATGTTCTGAGTAATTTATCTGTAACACAAGTAAATATTGTGTTCAGCAATGTACAAAGTCCCTGGCCCAAAAAGCTTGCAATCTAAATAAACAAGATGGACAAAGGATGGGAGGGGAAACAGAGGCACAGAGGTGAAATGACGTAGCCAAGGTTGCATAGCAGGTCAGCAGTAGAGCCAGGAACAGATACCAAATATCCTGAAGCTAACACTCTATCCATTAGCCTCACAAAAGAACCCAAACTTAAATGAGTATGTATAGCCTGACTTCCAGAGCATGTTGAAATTAATCCCACGTCCCCTACCTGGTGACACTGGAGGAAAAATGGTGCTAACGTAGATTGGATTATAGAAAGAGAAATTGCTCTTTCCTTGATGCCTTTCTGCTATGATGTTTTGTACAAAGCAAACAAACCTGCTTCCCAGTACTGCTAAGTCTCCTAACAAGCTGCAGTGAGTCTGTAGCAGAGGCTTGTGTGTGCTGTTTCATGAGGGATCCAACTCTAGCAGTGTGTTTTCAGATCCTGTTCAGTGCAGACAATTGCACTGTAAATAATGCAAAGGAAAGAGCACTGGGTAACATGGTGAGTATTGCTGGGAAAAGTTCACTGTTTATCCACTAGTGTCAACTTTAGATTCCTTCACAAACAGCAGAAGAAGAAGCTGGGGCTGTTACAAACACCTACACCACCATTATCCTGTCCAGACACACAGCTCAGAGCGCTGCAGACACAAGGCCATATTCATTAGTGTTGGTGCAGGGATATGTAGGTAGAGTATAGTGTTATGTTCATGGCATACACCCACAGGGAAGTTAGATAAAAAACACAGAATATTCTTTATGGAAGGTAACAATGTAATACTATTTCATTTCCAGAACATTAAAATGAGTGAAAATGAGGTAGGATCAGAGGCTAAAATAGGGAAAGAACAAATTAAAAATTATGTAGATAAGTTAGATGTCTTCAAGTCACCAGGGCCTGATGAAATACATCCTAGAATATTCAAGGAGTGGACTGAGGAGATATCTGAGCCATTAGCGATTATCTTTGAAAAGTCATGAAAGATGGGAGAGATTCCAGAGGACTGGAAAATGGCACTATATTTGCCCATCTATAAACAGGGAAATAAGGACAACCCAGGGAATTGCAGACCAGTCAGCTTAACTTCTGTACCCGGAAAGGTAATGGAGCAAATAATTAAGCAATCAATTTGCAAACACCTAGAAGATAATAAGGTAAGTAATAGTCAACATGGATTTGTCAAGAACAAATTGTGTCAAACTAACCTAATAGCTTTCTTTGACAGGGTAACAAGCCTTGTGGATGGGGAAAAGCGGTAGATGTGGTATATCTTGATTTTAGTAAGGCTTTTGATACTGTCTCGCATGACCTTCTCATAAACAAACTAGAGAAATACAACATAGATGGACCTACTATAAGGTGGGTGCATAACTGGTTGGATAACCATTCCCAGAGAGTAGTTATCAGTGGTTCACAGTCAAGCTGGAAGGACATATCAAGTGGGGTCCTGCAGGGATCAGTTCTGGTTCCAGTTCTGTTCAAGATCTTCATAAATGATTTAAATAATGGCATAGAGATTACATTTATAAACTTTGTGGACGATGCCAAGCTGGGAGGTTGCAAGTGCTTTAGGATAGGATTATAATTCAAAATGATCTGGATAAATGGGAGAAATGGTCTGAAGTAAATAGGATGAAATTCAATAAGGACAAATGCAAAGTACTCCACTTAGGAAGGAACAATCAGTTGCACACATACAAAATGGGAACTGACTGCCTAGGAAAGTGTACTGCAGAAAGGGATCTGGGGGTCATAGTGGATCACAAGCTAAATATGAGTCAACAATGTAACACTGTTGCAAAAAGAAAAAAAGAAAATATCATTCTGGGATATATTAACAGGAGTGTTGTAAGCAAGATACGAGAGGTAATTCTTCTGCTCTACTCCGCACTGATTAGGCCTCAATTGGAGTATTGTGTCCCGTTCTGGGCATCACATTTCAAGAAAGATGTGGACAAACTGGAGACAGTTCAGAGAAGAGCAACAAAAATGATTAAAGGTCTAGAAAACATGATCTATAAGGGAAGATTGAAAAAAAATTGGGTTTATTTAGTCTGTAGAAGAGAAGACTGAGGGGGGACATGATAACAGTTTTCAAATACATAAAAGGTTGTTACAAGCAGGAGGGAGAAAAATTGTTCTCATTAACCTCTGAGGATAGGACAAGAAGCATTGGGCTTAAATTGCAGCCAGGGTGGTTTAGGTTGGACATTAGGAAAAACTTCCTAACTGTCCAGGTGGTTAAGCAGTGGAATAAATTGCCCCTAGGAGGTTGTAGAATCTCCATCATTGTCTAACCTGTCCTTAAAAATATCCAAACACCTATTCAGGGAGGGTCTAGATCAGGGGTGGGCAAACGTTTTGGCCCGAGGGCCACATCTGGGTATGGAAATTGTATGGCGGGCCATGAATGCTCATGGTTCCCGGCCAATGAGAGCTTGGGGGGCGGTGCTTGGGGCAGAGGCAGCATGTGGAGCCCTCTGTCCCCACTCCGGCTCCTATGCGTAGGGGCAGCCATACTTCTGGGAGCCGCGCGGAGCCCCAGCACG
Organism: Terrapene triunguis; assembly: GCF_002925995.2. Classification (NCBI taxonomy): domain Eukaryota; kingdom Metazoa; phylum Chordata; order Testudines; family Emydidae; genus Terrapene; species Terrapene triunguis. Next base: position 1,745,956 of record NW_020664661.1, on the reverse strand, counting down.
TGCAGAGCAGGGCAAGCCCTGGACCCCACTCCCCGTCAGGAGCTCAAGGGCCGGATTAAAATGTCTGAAGGGCCAGATGCGGCCCCCGAGCCATAGTTTGCCCACTCCTGGTCTAGGTAATACTGTCATGAGGCAAGGGGACTGGACTAGAAGACCCCTTGAGGTCCCTTCCAGTCCCACTATGATTAACAACACATGCCAAAACCAGAGAATGACAAAGCAGTCTGTTCCTTAAGAGAGGCACAACTCACCCCTTACTGTAAATGGGCAGGCTGCCAACAGACTGCTGCTCACATGCTTCCCTACAGAGTCCCCTCCCCTGCAAGCAGGAGGGGAAAACCCTGAGCATTTAAAGTGCTAGTTCTACAATTTTAATACAGATTTAATATGGTTTTCCATATACCACATATAGGTGTGCTCCCAGCCAGGCCTCCTGCATTCCAGGGGTGATTCACTTGAAGAGAAGGCAGGTGTTATTGCTGCTACCCTCATTTGGGCTGTATCTACACTGGAAAGTTTTGGACCCATTCTTCTCTTTTGGTGGTAGCATAGTCAGGAGTCCAGGTGTTCTTACCATGTTGTCTAACCCTATGCTTATTTCAATATAGCTTTTGGCAACAGGAAAAGATCTCCTGTGATTTGAACCAGAGCCCCACAGTGGGACTGGGATCCTGTGGGTCCCACAGGACCTGCTGCCATAATAGCAGGAGCTGGTAAAATGTACTTTGTTGTAGGCAGGATTGGGTGGGCAAAAAAACCAGACTTCAGTAATTTGCGGGAAAACACTTAAGTTTTAATGCTTAAATTTAAGGAAGGGATAGAAAGAGATTTGATGTCTATTATAACAGTAGTTAAAGTATTTTTGACATGGTTTCAGCAAGAATTGTTTTATTCTTTTAGTGGTAAAAATTGTGTCTGGATTACACACACACACACACACACACACACACACTGACCATTGTTTTGGCAGGTTTTTTTAGTAGCATATGGGAATCTGTCTCTCTTGCGGGATCTAAGGTTTTTGCAGGATAAACATGCAAGAAATAATGTGGGAGCAGGTCGGAGTGGGTATTGTGGGGCAGGATGGGAGCGGGATTAAAAAAAATAGTCCTGTGCAGGGTTCTAATTTGAACTCTTATCTTTGCACATCAGATCTAGGGACCCCTCTCCTATCTAGAGCCATTCTCCACAGCTCCCTGGAATGTGCTTCAATAGAAAGGGATCTGGGCTCTGAATCATAGAATTGTAGGACTGGAAGGGACCTCGAGAGGTCATCTAGTCCAGTCCCCTGCACTCACAGCAGGACTAAGGCTGTGGGGGGGGATTCGGCAGCGGCGCTCCGGGGGGGGGGGGCGGCACAGCGGGGCGCGCTGGGGGGGGGGGGGGGGGGGGGCTGTTTTTTTTTTTTTTTTTTTTTTTTGCTTGGTGCGGCAAAAAAGTTAGAGCCGGCCCTGATTTTTACTATAGTTTCCACTATTGTTACAAGTGGTGGAACTGTGCCAGTGGTGGGTCAGACCCACAGCTCTACTGAAATCAGAGCTGTTCTGATTTATGTTAGCTGAGGATATGGTCCCTGATTTTTCTCCTATTGTAGATAAGGCCATGGGGTTTCTCCCAGGGGAAAGCTTCCGCTTATGGCTGATGCTTTATTGCTTTGTCCACCCTAGAAATGTCCTTAGTCTCTCCCAGTTGCAGCTCAAAGAGGGGGAGTACTGGGGTTTTTAACCCCAGGCAACAGCCCTAAACCAGTGTTAGAACAGTGGGAGACTTTAAGGGAAATGCTAGTGTAAACAACCTTGAGAAGCACCTGCTACGGGGAACCACTGAATCTCCTGGCCATGCCCCTTTCCAGCCAGCGACACCCACTCTGAGATGCACTAGCCTCCTATATGCATCATCCCTCCCACAACTGAGGAGGCAGCTATTTTGCTTCACTGCAGCCTCTACCGCTAAGGGGCTTTCCACCAGTGGAAAGTCTAATAGGCTTTTTAGAGCTAACAACTATTGGCCTCTTTGTTTCAATGCTGGTTATACGCTGACATGTAAAACTAGTTCCTTCTCTCTCAGCCACTTCTAGAACATCCACATCTGTGCCAATGGTCATTTCAAAAAGCCACTCCTGCTATCCATCTCTGCAGCTGCTGCAGGGAGGATGTCATTCATTTGGATTATAGCAAATCTGAGATTTGCTCATTCATTCTTTGCTCTGAAATATAGTAGCTGGAGAATGAACTGTATGGTCAGGCACTGGACTAAGCATCGTTCAGCACTGAGCAAATAGTCTGGTCTTGGCATCTGTGCTGAAAGCACTTCACAGCAATTACTTTGAAGGAAGCTTTCATGTATTGTCCAGTGCTACATGTGAGACATGGCAGCTAAATACAATCCATTCTCCTTCCTCAACCTGAACACTCTAATCTCTGCTGCTGGTGCTTGGAGTCTTTCAAACAAATTTATGTGGAGGAGTTCACCAAGAACAAAACCGGACCTATTTTAGATATGTATAGGTTCCCCATTATTATAGTATTCAAGAGCTTTGCAATCTTTAATGAATTTAGGGAAATACTACTATCTGACTGGGAGGCAGGTGAGTAGGAGACAAGGTGTTCTAGTGGATAAGCCCCTGGCTGGAGGCAAGAGATCAGGTTCTACTCCACCACTGCCATAGAATCATAGAATATCAGGGTTGGAAGGGACCTCAGGAGGTCATCTAGTCCAACCCCCTGCTCAAAGCAGGACCAATTCCCAACTAAATCATTTGACTTAGAAATGAATGTCAGTAACTTGACTAGATTAAAAGTTCCCTAAAGTCTAGGTGCTCTAAAACTTTTTCATAGCATTGGCCACAAGTTGAGAGGTGTCCTCGTGTGCTTGATCCCAGAGACAGCCTCCCCTCCCAGTAATGATCACACAGCACTCGCTTACATGGCGAAGTCGTATTAGGAAAGTATTTAATGTGATTCAGTAGCTGGAAACGAGACCAGGTACCATCTAGAGACCATCTCCAGGAAGATATCTGCACCACACCAGTCATTCATGGGCCACAGTTTAACAGCTGGCCTGGAAAATAAAATGTTACTGAGGATATAATAACTGTACCTGGCTCTTACATATAACTTTTAAACCACAGAGAGCAAAGGACGGTAGGGGTGCATTGCAAAGGACGGTAGGGGTGTTACCCAATTTCCTCATCTGTATAATGATGTCACTTCACCTTTATGTTGTCACCAGTGTAACCCTTCTGCCCATCTAAGTTGGCAGCAACAAGGGCCGGGTTCTGTATCTAGGGGTTCCGTTTCAATAACGCAATGCAAAACCGGCTCGAGCCCCCACCCAGTGACCTGGGACAATTACATACCACCCCCCTGGGTACCTCTAAGAGGCAATACTTCCACTCTCGCAAGCACAGAGTCTGAGTGTAGCAGAAAATGTTTAATAACATGAGGTAAACGATATCAGCATAAAATTGGAAAAACACCACAAACAGGATTCATAACACAAACCATGAGCAAAACCCACCCCAGCAAATTGGGCTGTGTCCTTTTCCCTTTGGCTCTTGAATCCAGCAACCCAAAAATCACCCAGAGTCCCCAATGTCCAACACCCCCAAAGTCTCTTGGGTCCAGCAACCACCCAAAGTCCCAAAAGTCCAACAACCCCCAAAGTCTCTGTCCCTGGTCAGTGCAGCCCCAGAGTAAAAGGGGGGGCACACAGGGTGTTAAGGGGCACCTTACGTGATCCGAGGCTGGCCAGCCGTGGGGGTTCCGCCACGAGCCAGTCCACTTTCCTGCCATCCCACAAACTGCTCCGCTCTACAAGCTGCTCCGCTCCACTCCACTCCGCTCCGCTCACCGACCTGTGAGCTGTTCCAGCCCTCCCCGCAAACAGCCCCGCTCGCCATTCCTTGGGCCACTTCAACTGGCCCCGCGCCGCTCACTGCTCCTCCAGTCGTCCCCACAAACTGCTCCACCAGCTGCTGAGCAATATAGCTTCAGGCTCCCCCACTAGTTAACACAGCACTCAGTGATCTCAGCTCTTAATAACTTTAGCACTTTTGTGATTTCAGCTCTTAGCAATTTCAGCTCATAATATAGTAGGGGAGCCCCAATGCTGGTGCACCATTGGCCCAAAGTGAATTCAGCTCAGCAGCCTGTAACTAGACTCCTAATGGAATCAAAGTTAGCTCTGACATTCAACAGTGGAGAGAGGAGGTAGTGCAATTGGTGTTTCAAACCCTCAGAGGGGGACCCATACCATCAGGTATAAATACCTGTCCCCATCCTCTCTCCATTCACTGGGTTTTGTAACCCATGCCCCTTGTCAAGCAAGTGCTACTTAGGTAAGGGTGAAGGACTCACTCAGTCCTTCTGTCATACAACAGTTCCACTGGCCTTGATTCACAGAATCAGGGTAACAAAACTTTATTCTTCCTGCCCCAATAATAGAGAAACTGGGGATCCCACACCAGCCAAAGTAACCACTTTCAGTTGCTGTTGTTTCATGCCAGGTGAGTGGGTGTGCCTATGCAAACAAGATTAGCCCCTGGAGTTCTTTTCCACACTCGCCATAATTCACCACCAGATGTCAGGGTAGAGCTCATCCTGACTCTGCTTACTCCAACTTTGCCACCCAGACCAGTGTCCTCTCCATGGAGCCCATGCTGTCTCTAGCTGGCTGTTCTAGGTAAACGTAATCATTTGGTTTTGGAAAACAAAAGGCGTCTGGAATCAAGTTTTCCTTCAGTAAGAACTGCCTCTTTGTCAGGCTATTTCCTTTTCGTGTCTCTAACTTGTTGAAAATGATTATAGTGATGGTGTGGCTAAACTAAAAATATCAGGATGAGGCTTTGTTCCAAAGTTCTTTACAGTCCATCTTGTTTGAAAGAGCTTGATAACAGCTTATGCTAATACAAGACCTAAACCAAGACTTTCTCAGGTCATCCATTATCATGGAATCTTAATGGACTTGCACAATTTCATAGATAATTGCCTTCTGTGATTCTGAAGCACTCTACACACCAGGGTGTTGGGGTGAATTTTTGTTGTTGGCTGTATGCTAGCACAAATCAGACTAAGAGGCAGACACACTTCTCTGGGGCATTACATGTCTTCTGTTTACAACAGAAATTCAACTGATAAGCTGTTTCATGTTGCCCAAGCAAACTGCAGCTGTCCAAGTTGCCAAGGGCCTCAAACCCTTTAGTGGCATGTGTTTGAGTGTAGCTGTGCAGAGCTGGACAAAACTGGTACAACATTTTTCATGAAAAGAAATCTGAAAGCTCACTAGTTTGATCCGTGTGACTTTAAACACCCTGAACCTTACTACAGCAATAACTCCCTTGGCATCAGAGGAGAGGGAGGTACTTAGTGGAATGAACAGATTTCCTTTCTTTTTGCCTCTGGGCAGGACATGCACTTCTGATTCGAAGAATTCATCATAGGCCCTGTAGTGGGGAGAACCCTCTGACAGTTCTTGGGCTTCCTAGGACTGAGAGTCACCTCCTTGTTACCCCTACAGTGAGGAGTTTTTCCTGTAGTAGCTGGGGGTTAGCCCCTAGCTCCACCAGCCTTTCAGACACTTAAGAATTCTTCTTCAGGCTATGTCTTCACCTGGCAGGTTAACAAGAGGTGCAGCCCAGTCCCCAAGTCCCTTAAAGCCTTCTCCTGTGATATCCAGCCTCTGACACTGGCTACTCATAGAAATCCCAAATCCTCTGCATCCAAAGTTGCAGCCTACCCCAGGGCCGGCTCTACCATTTTTGCCACCCCAAGCGCAAAAAAAAAAAAAAAAAAAGCCCCCCAAACTGCCAAAGGGAAAATAAAAAAGAATGGACGGAATGCCACCACTTAGTATGTGCCGCCCCAGGCACGTGCTTCCTCCGCTGGTGCCTGGAGCCGGCCCTGCCTACCCCAGTTTTACCTTAAACCATAGCTCCTGTGTAATGCACAGCATTTGTGAGCACTTATAATAAACAAAAGAAGGGTTATTGAATAAAGAATAGAGATTCCATTAGAAATAGAGTGTGATGGAATCAGATGGTTACAATGCAAAACAAAATCATAAAGTGTGCACTAGGGCTTACCCTTTTTCATAGTTACCATACCCATCTAAGAAAAAAGCTGGCCGGCTTCATGAGATCTAGGATCCACTCTTTCCTGAAATGCCCCTGCTCCACAAGATGGATGCGGATGGACGCAGAGGTTCTTACCTCAGTCTTGTGATGTACTGACTTGGTCTTTTCTCCTGCACAAACAGGTGCTTGCCTCACTGTCATGTCATTCCTTTCTACCGCAAAATGGTTTTGATTGTTATAGTTTGTCTTTGATGGTTTTCCATTGACTTTTCTGGGTTGATGCAAAGGTGGACAATGGAGCAATACACTCTACAATGGGTTAGCCAGTGAGGGGGTGACAACTCCCTCCTACTTGAATGGGTCATCAGGGAGACATATGATTCCCTGGCAACTCACTTTCACTCCCAGACCATAAGGGCATAGTTTTCAAGATACACCTCTACCCTGATATAACGCTGTCCTCGGGAGCAAAAAAATCTTACCGTGTTATAGGTGAAACATCATTATATCGAACTTGCTTTGATCCGCCGGAGTGCACAGCCCGCCCCCCCCCGGAGCACTGCTTTACCGCATTATATTCGAATTTGTGTTATAGCAGGTCGCGTTATAGCGGGTGTGATGGGTTGGATCACAGACACCCCCTTGGGAGCTGCCACCTGATGTACCAAGACTACCCCTGCTCCTGTTTTCCCTGCCAGCTCAGGACTCCAGCACCCTGTCTTGCTGAGCCAGACACTCCCATCTACTCCAACACAGACCCAGGGTCTGAATAACTTGCCTCAAAGCTGCAAGTTTACCTGAAAACAGCTCACAGAAGTGTGCTTGTCTTTAGCACTCAGATGCCCAACTCCCAATGGGGTCTAAACCCAAATAAATCCGTTTTACCCTGTATAAAGCTTATACAGGGTAAACTCATAAATTGTTCGCCCTCTATAACACTGATAGAGAGAGATGCACAGTTGTTTACTCCCCCAGGTATTAACACATACTCTGAGTTAATTAATAAGGAAAAAAGTGATTTTATTAAATACAGAAAATAGGATTTAAGTGGTTCCAAGTAGTAACAGACAGAACAAAGTAAGTCACCAAGCAAAATAAAATAAAATGCGCAAATCTATGTCTAATCAAACTGAATACAGATAATCTCACCCTCAGAGATGCTTCAGTAAGCTTTCTCTCAGACTGGACACCTTCCAGGCCTGGGCACAATTCTTTCCCCTGGTACAGCCCTTGTTGCAGCTCAGGTGATAGCTAGGGGATTCTTCATGATGGCTCCTCTCCCCCTCTGTTCTCTTCCACCCTTTTATATATATCTTTTGCATAAGGCGGGAACCTTTTGTCCCTCTGGGTTTCCACCCCCCCCCCCACTGGAAAAGCACCAGGTTAAAGATGGATTCCAGTTCAGGTGACATGATCACATGTCACTGCAAGACTTCATTACCCACTTGCCAGCACACACATATACAGGAAGACTCACAGGTAAACACAGCCATCTGCAGACAATGGGAGTCATCAAGATTTCAAACCACCATTAATGGCCCACACTTTGCATAATTACAATAGGCCCTCAGAGTTATATTTCATATTTCTAGTTTCAGATACAAGAGTGGTACATTTATACAAATAGGATGATCACACTCCGTAGATTGTAAGCTTTGTAATGATACCTTACAAGAGACCTTTTGCATGAAGCATATTCCAGTTACATTATATTCACTTATCATATTTTTATAAAACTATTCCAGTTACATTATATTCACTTCTTATTATGTTTTTATAAAACCATATAGACTGCACAACGTCACAGCGGGGTAGAGGTGTAGTTACATTGTTACCTGCACACAAATCTCACAGTATCAATAAGTTACTAGCTTTCAGTGGAAACCTCACATGCTACCCTTTCTGGATAAATACCATGAAAGTGGTATGTTATATGTAGTGAGTTTGTCAGGTCTGAGACAAGAGTTGCTTTCAAAGAACAGTGAGCCCTTTGCCTGTTGGCACTGATGGGTCTCTGTGCAACAAGCCCCATCCTGAAATAGTGGCTGCAAATCATTGGTGATTTCAGTTGAAAATACCTCAACTAGCCTTTCCTGAGGCAACACGAAGCCCAGGACCCCTGCTGGTGCTGGGGATGGAGGGGGAGGGTTGGCAGGGCTGGCAGGCTCTCTACCTGGCTCTGTATGTCCCTGCAGCTCCTAGGAAGAGGGAAGGCCACGGGGACTCCGCGCGCTGCCCCTGCCACAAGCTGTGGGGGCGGCACCTGTAGATGGGGGCAGCCCGCAGAGCCCCCAACCCCTCCACCTAGGACCTGCAGGGACATGCTGGCCGCTTTGGGGGAGCCCCTCCCCCCCCAAGGTAAGCGCCACCCCGCACCCCAACCCCCTGCCCCAGCCCTGAGACCCCTCCCAAACTTCCCCACCCATGGCTGGTGCGGCTGGCCTAGGGGCTGCCTGATCTGCTTGGGCAGCCCTGGAGCCAGCCGCACTGGCCACTGCAGAAGTCATGGAGATCATGGAAAGTCACAGAATCTGTGACTTCCATGACCTCCATGACAGACACATAGCCTTACTCATCCCTAATGTTTAAAAGAACTCTTCCTGTGCTCAGCTTGAAACACCATGGGGATCCATTTTGAGAAGTGCTTGAGATGAGCAAGAGCTGCATGTGCTCAGCACCTCTGAAAATCAGCCCCAAGGCATTTTAAGTTGAGCCTCTAGAATTGGTGGCCACTTATGACAGGGTAGTCAATAGGAAGACCATGCGCCAAATCTGGACCACCAGATGCTTCCGAACAGACCATGAAATCTTTTTATTTACTTTATTATTAATTATTATTGTGGTGGTGGTATTTGTTTTTTTGTGTTATTTTCTCTGGAGACTTTTACTACACCTTGACCAAGAAATGTGGACCTTGACAAAAAATAATTGATTACCCCGATTTATGATAATGTTGGCCTCCACACTTTTTCCTATCACTTTTCTTTCTTCCTTGCAATTACTTTCCCCACATCTCAGCTCTCTTACTAACCTCCACTATCACATTCCTACCATACTGTAAATAACGCCAGAGGAAAGGTTCCACTTCACCACATGTAATTCATTTGACAGTTCTAATGGCACTGAAATACTGATTTGTGCATTCAGTGTGTCAATTTTAAATGTTATATTAGTAAATGTTAGGACAACTCACAACATTGCCTCAAAAAAAAATCAATGTAGTCATTGATGAGCTATTCTGTTACACAAATAAATAATAATAATAATATCAAGTGTTGTTTTATACAAAGGAAAAATAAAGAATCACATTGGATTACAATTCACACACTGGCTGCTCATGCTGAACTGCAATCCAGAAAAATTTGTCAGCACAAATTTATAAGCCTCTGACAATATGGTGTGAAGGTCAGAGTACATAAGTAGGAGTCGGGAAATACTTTGTCCTATTTCTAGTTCTGCCTGTGGTCTTGAGCAAGTCACTTTGCATCTCTGTACCTTCATTTCTACATATTTAAAATAGAGATGACTAATAACGCTTACCCTTGACACGGAGATTAATTAGTGCTTGTGCAATGCTTTGAACATGCCATGTACTGAGTTTTAAAATAGAGAAATGCACACTCTAACATTTTTGGTCTGATAACCAAAATATAACCTGTGCCAACAAGTTCAGAAATGGATTTCTCTGATAGAGAATCTATGTGATTTACTGTATGTAGAGGTATTGGTCACACTCACCACAGTGTACTGGGCCTCTGCCTTGAGGGTGAAACCCATGCTCCCTGCACAGAATCAGATCATTTGAACTGTATGCTGATGGAAGGCAGAGCAACTGGGAAGCCGAAATCCACCCTCTGCCCCAGTCTAGAGCATGAGCCTGCTAGGTAACCCCCCTCTCCTTGGCTGTGGCTGGGATGGAACTCCCACTCCCAGCCCTCCACACCAACTCTGCAGATACTGAAATCACTAGATATGTGTAGCTGCAGATCTGCAGCCTCTCCCATGGCCTGTCCTAAGTCCACCATTTTGCTCTGCCTATGTAGAATCAGCAGAAAGCTTTCCCATGGTGTACAAGGGATGTACAGTTACTTCTGCTCAGCTGGCACAGCACCAGTGTGGGCATGAAGTGTTGCAAAGAGCCTTGTTATATTGGTGCAACATGGAGTTAATACTGATGCAGCTTACTCGGGCTTGAAATGAAACCAGCTACCTGGGTAATCCACATTGATGCCAATTTACATGATCCAATTACATCAATATCCCTACACTGGTGCAAAAATTCCGAATGTAGACAATCCCCAAACTTTCAGATCACGTTCAGGTGTGAGCCAATGCAGAGGGAAGACTAATTGAACCAGTGTAAATATGTCAGAAAGGCTAATGCATCCACCTTCCAATAACCTGATTTAATTCCCACAGAAATAGTTATGCTGATTGCAAAAAGTGGGGTAACTTTCTATTTAACGTGTGAAATATATCAGTGTAAGACAACATCTGGGTGGACACAAAGTAGTTTCTGCCAGAATAAGGAACGTTTATGCCAGTGCCATGAGCGGCGGGTGAACCCCTGGCTTGCGGAGGCTAGCCCCCAGCCCTGCCCCTTCTGTCTGAGGCCCCGTGCCCACCGGAGCCCAGCCCCCACTGTGGCCGCTGGCCCCTACCTCAGGCTAGTGCTCCCAGCCCCAGACCGCCGGAGAGCTGGGCAACGCGGCCCCCAGCCTCCCAATGCTGCCGGGCCCGACCCCCGGCTGGCTGGCTGGCCCCACCCCTGAAGGCACCCCCTGGCCATGCTGCCAGCTTCAGTGCTGGGCGGGCGGGCAGGCGGCTCAGCCTGAGCACCTCCAACCCCAGCGCCAGGCAGGCAGCGCAGCTGGAGAGCTCCCAACCCCAGCGCTGGGCAGGCAGTGCAGCCCCAGCACCGGGAGGATGGGCGGAGTGGTGCGGCCCCCAGCCTGCCTGTCCCAGGGAACAGCAAGCAGGATGGGGCCTAGGGTTGGAGCATGGGCAGGGGGACATCAGGCTGTTTGGTAAGGCAATGCCTTCCTGTGCCTACGATACCCACCGCCCATGGCCAGTGCAGAGCTGGCATGTGGACAAGCTCTATGAAACAGTAGAGAAAAGGTAGGTTGGGGGAAACACAGACAGTGAAATAGACTGAAGAAAAGACATCCTGTGATGTATGGAAGGAAACAAGGTGAAATGAAAGGGGAAAGAAAAATCAAAGAAGGGGGATGGCGCAAGTAATATATAACATAAACATAAGGTGAACTTTAGATGCCACTCTGAATTGATGACCTCAGGGTAACTTGGCTATTTCTAGTACAGGAAAAAAGCGAAAGTTTGCTACTTTGGATGAGGAGTGACACCTCTTTCACAGACCCCCAAAGCCATCTGGGATTCATAAGATAAACTGGAACGTATTATTGAATAGCTGACAGGTCTGTCAGGGATGGACCAAGAAGGTGATATGGATCTGGATTAGATTTAGGCAGGGCTCAGATCTGGATTTCACAGACCTCATGAAATTCATTCTCATATAGGTTTAGGTTTAGATTTAGGTAGGGGAAATTTCTCATCATATCAGAGGGTTTCATGACGCTTTCACCATCTTGGACCAAAATCCTGCCTCTGGAACAGAACCAGCAAATTGGCCCCTTCTGGTTTTGTATCTGACACGGATCCTAAATGGTCAGGCTCAGGCAGGCTCAAAATCTAGGTTTAAATCTGCCTCTCCACTAAAGTGTGGGTTGGATTTGCGGTTCTGGCTTTGTCCCAGCTCTACTATTAACACTAAAAAGAATTTGCAAAGCTGCTCAACAATATGACTGAAGCACTAGATACAGCAAGAATCTTCTGCGTCCTTTTCACCTCCATGCTTTGTAACAATGAGTCCTAAACATGTGGTACAAGGGCATTGTTTAGGCAGCAGGCTGGAGAACTCCTGCTTTTTCATCCACAAGATCCCACTCGCAGCAGAAAGCAGAGCAATCAAGAACTCATCGCCCTTACCAAACGTGCTAAAGCTAGGTAGGTCATCAAAGCAAAGTACCATTTAAATAATAATGGAAAAGGCAGTCATCACTGTTAGTGACCCCTTGCAAGCTAGCCACCCCCTACTATTTATCCAGAGTCATTCCTTTAAAGTTACAGTGGGATCTAGTTCTATGGGTCAAGTCAGGTAACCCTCGTTTGTTTTGCTTTTTTCCTTCACCTGAATAATCATGCTGTCCTCAAAAACTAAACAGTGAATTTTCCAAATGAGACACATGTAAAAAAGCAACAGAGGGTCCTGTGGCACCTTTAAGACTAACAGAAGTATTGGGAGCATAAGCTTTCGTGGGTAAGAACCTCACTTCTACAGATGCAAGAACTTGAAGTGAAGAAGTGAGGTTCTTACAGGACCCTCTGTTGCTTTTTACAGATTCAGACTAACACAGCTACCCCTCTGATATGTAAAGAAGCAAAATCTTCTTGCAAGCACAGAGCCAATTCTGTTAGTTATTTTAATGCCAAAGTGGGTCAATGAGCCTGTAATTAATTGGCTCAAAAACTGCAGCATTCTTTGCTTACAGCCAAGTGGTGCTCAGAAAAGTGTGAAATTCACCTCTGCCTTTGAAAAGATCAAAAACAATCAAGGGACTGTTTGCTCCTCTCCCTCAATCTGGTGCAGGGGGAAACAGTTAAAGTAGCAGCAGCTTGCTATGAAACCAGGCACTAGGTAAGCATGGTGGTGATGTTTTCAAACTCCACTGTTTCCCTGATCACTACCATAGGAAATCCAAAATCCTGGTCTTAATCTACAAGGCCCTAAATGAACCAGGACATGGCCTCACCCAGGGACTGAAACTGCATAGGAATGATGCAGGTGGAAATATCCTAGGCTTAGATTCAGGAGGAATGAAGACCAAGCTTTCTTAATCCTGGGTTCCTAGCTATAGAAACCCTTATCAGAGAAGATCAAATGAGTTGTAGTCTCAGCATATTCATGTAACCCTTCTGCCTGTCAGAGCTGGCAGCAACAAGGACCGGGTTCAGTATTTAGGGGTGGCTTTTCAACAATACAACACAAAAACATCTTGAGCCCCCACCCAGTGACCTGGGACAATTACACAACCACCCCCTGGGTGTCTCTCAGAGGCAATGCTTCCCCTCTCGCAAGCACAGAGTCTGAGCGTAGCAAAAAAAAACCCCTTTAATAAAAGGAGGGAAATAATGCGGCATTCATTTGGGGAAACTCTGCAAACAGGGTTTATAATCATAAACCATGAGCAAAAAACCCACCACCTAGTAAGTTGGGCAGTGTCCGTTTCCCCTCAGGTTCTTAAGTCCAGCAACCCAAAAGTCCCTTTAACATGCCTGTCTCTTCTTTGCACCCTACTCACAGTTGCTGCCCTTGGACAGTGCAGACCCAGAGTTCAGAGGTGCACCTGCAGAGTTCACCTCCCACCCTGGGTGGAGGGGGGATAAGGAGGCACCTTACTCACTCCGCTGCTCAGGCACTCACTCACTGCCTCTCTCTGCAGGGCTCTGCTCTGGCACTCTCCACCAGCTGCCCTGCTGGCCGCTTGCAATGCCTAGATGTCTTAAGGGCCCCCCACTTAACACAGCTCTCAGTGATTTCAGCTGTTACTGGGGGAGCTTCACTGCTGGTACACACGGGACAGGTTCTTGCATCAGAGACACTATCCCAGAGCAGGTCTAATGCTTAGACCTAGATATCAGTGATTTCAGCTCTGCAGCATGTAACAAGACTCTCAATTGAGTCTAAATTAGCTGTGTTATTACACAATGGAGAGAGAAAGAATCAAATGGTGTCTGGGGCCCTTAGGCAAGACCCACACCACCAGGTACAAGTACCTGGTTTGTTTGTTTGTGTGTGTGGTTGAGGGTGAGTCCCTCAATCGGGAAATGCCAAGTACAGTTCCATTGCCCTGGATTCACACAACAAGAATAATAAGTCTTTATTACTCCTGCTCCAATAACAAGGAGACTGGGAATCCAACACCAGCCAAAAGTGACCATTTGGGCAAGCAGTCCCATCATGCTGAGCACGTAGGCAGGGTGGGTTTATAGATTCATAGATTCTAGGACTGGAAGGGACCTCGAGAGGTCATCGAGTCCAGTCCCCTGCCCTCATGGCAGGACCAAATACTGTCTAGACCATCCCGGATAGACATTTATCTAACCTACTCTTAAATATCTCCAGAGATGGCGATTCCACAACCTCCCTAGGCAATTTATTCCAGTGTTTAACCACCCTGACAGTTAGGAACTTTTTCCTAATGTCCAACCTAAACCTCTCTTGCTGCAGTTTAAGCCCATTGCTTCTTGTTCTATCCTTAGAGACTAAGGTGAACATGTTTTCTCCCTCCTCCTTATGACACCCTTTTAGATACCTGAAAACTGCTATCATGTCCCCTCTCAGTCTTCTCTTTTCCAAACTAAACAAACCCAATTCTTTCAGCCTTCCTTCATAGGTCATGTTCTCAAGACCTTTAATCATTCTTGTTGCTCTTCTCTGGACCCTCTCCAATTTCTCCACATCTTTCTTGAAATACGGTGCCCAGAACTGGACACAATACTCCAGTTGAGGCCTAACCAGCACAGAGTAGAGCGGAAGAATGACTTCTCGTGTCTTGCTCACAACACACCTGTTAATACATCCCAGAATCACGTTTGCTTTTTTTGCAACAGCATCACACTGTTGACTCATATTTAGCTTGTGGTCCACTATAACCCCTAGATCCCTTTCTGTCATACTCCTTCCTAGACAGTCTCTTCCCATTCTGTATGTGTGAAACTGATTTTTCCTTCCTAAGTGGAGCACTTTGCATTTGTCTTTATTAAACTTCATCCTGTTTACCTCAGACCACTTCTCCAATTTGTCCAGATCATTTTGAATTATGACCCTGTCCTCCAAAGCAGTTGCAATCCCTCCCAGTTTGGTATCATCTGCAAACTTAATAAGCATACTTTCCATGCCAATATCTAAGTCGTTAATGAAGATATTGAACAGAGGCGGTCCCAAAACAGATCCCTGCGGAACCCCACTTGTTATGCCTTTCCAGCAGGATTGGGAACCATTAATAACAACTCTCTGAGTACGGTTACAAAGTAGCAGCCATGTTAGTCTGTATCCACAAAAAGAACAGGAGTACTTGTGGCACCTTAGAGACTAACAAATTTATTTCAGCATAAGCTTTCGTGGGCTACAGCTCACTTCTTCAGATGCATAGAGTGGAACACACAGACAGAAGATATTTATACATACAGAGAACATGAAAAGGTGGAAGTACGCATAACAATTGTAAGAGGCCAATTGAGAAGAGGCCAATCAATCAGAAGAAAAAACTTTGAAGTGATAATCGAGATGACCCATAGAAGGTGTGAGGAGAATTTAACATGGGGGAAACAAAATTCAATTAGTGTAATGACCCAAACATTCCCAGTCTCTGTTTAGGCCTAAGTTAATTGTGTCTAATTTGCATAAACACCACCCTATACCGGAAACCCACTGACCGCTATACTTACCTACATGCCTCCAGCTTCCATCCCGGACACACCACACGATCCATTGTCTACAGTCAAGCTCTAAGGTACAACCGCATTTGTTCCAATCCCTCAGACAGAGATAAACACCTACAAGATCTCTATCAAGCATTCTTAAAACTACAATACCCACCTGCTGAAGTGAAAAAACAGATTGACAGAGCCAGAAGAGTACCCAGAAGCCACCTACTACAGGACAGGCCCAACAAAGAAAATAACAGAACGCCACTAGCCGCCACCTTCAGCCCCCAACGGAAACCTCTCCAGCGCATCATCAAAGATCTACAACCTATCCTGAAAGATGAACCCTCACTCTCACAGATCTTGGGAGACAGACCAGTCCTCGCTTACAGACAGCCCCCCAAACTGAAGCAAATACTCACCAGCAACCGCACACCATACAACAAAAACACTAACCCAGGAATCTATCCTTGCAACAAAGCCCGATGCCAGCTCTTTCCACATATCTATTCAAGTGACACCATCATAGGACCTAACCACGTCAGCCACACCATCAGGGGCTCGTTCACCTGCACATCTACCAACGTGATATATGCCATCATGTGCCAGCAATGCCCCTCTGCCATGTACATTGGCCAAACTGGACAGTCTCTACGCAAAAGAATAAATGGACACAAATGTGACATCAGGAATCATAACATTCAAAAACCAGTGGGAGAACACTTCAACCTCTCTAATCACTCAGTGACAGACTTGAAGGTGTCAGTTTTGCAACAAAAAAACTTCAAAAACGACTCCAAAGAGAGACTGCTGAACTCGAATTAATATGCAAATTAGACACAATTAACTTAGGCCTAAACAGAGACTGGGAATGGTTGGGTCATTACACTAATTGAATTTTTTTCCCCCCATGTTAAGTTCTCCTCACACCTTCTATGGGTCATCTCGATTATCACTTCAAAGTTTTTTCTTCTGCTGCTACTGATAGCTCATCTCAATTGATTGGCCTCTTACAATTGGTATGCGTACTTCCACCTTTTCATGTTCTCTGTATGTATAAATATCTTCTGTCTGTGTGTTCCACTCTATGCATCTGAAGAAGTGAGCTGTAGTCCACGAAAGCTTATGCTGAAATAAATTTGTTAGTCTCTAAGGTGCCACAAGTACTCCTGTTCTTTTCTCTGAGTACGGTTATCCAGCCAGTTATGCACCCACCTTATAGTAGCTTCATCTAAATTGTATTTGCCTAGTTTATCAATAAGAATATCATGCGAGACTGTATCAAATGCCTTACTAAAGTCTAGGTATACCACATCCACAGCTTCTCCCTTATCCACAAGACTCGTTATCCTATCAAAGAAAGCTATCAGATTGGTTTGACATGATTTGTTCTTTACAAATCCATGCTGGCTATTCCCTATCACCTTACCACCTTCCAAGTGTTTGCAGATGATTTCCTTAATTACTTGCTCCATTATCTTCCCTGGCACAGAAGTTAAACTAACTGGTCTGTAGTTTCCTGGGTTGTTTTTATTTCCCTTTTTATAGATGGGCACTATATTTGCCCTTTTGCAGTCTTCTGGAATCTCTCCCGTCTCTCATGATTTTCCAAAGATAATAGTTAGAGGCTCAGATACATCTCATGTGCCCAGGCAAATGAGATCAGCTCCTGAAGTCCTCTTCCACAGCTCATCACTAGATATCTGGGGAGAACTCATTCAGACTCTGCTTACATTCACATCAAGGCGCAAGATTGTATCTTTCCCCTAAAGCAGCAGTTCCAAAACCTTAGGTTCCAAAACCTTTGCATAACCCTGTTTTGTGATTTATTTGTTCCCCAAACACCATAATTACATCACTAGACTTACTGCTGGAGATTGAACCAGATGTGTCGCTTTCAGAGGCCCCCAAAAGAAATATATGATCTACAACATGGCAGCCTCCAGGAGGTACATGTTAGGTCATGCTGTGTAGAATGCCATTTTGCGCTACAAAATAGTGTCCTCCATGAGTGTGACCTTGCATAGACTCTACATGCAAGGTCTTGCCATGTGGAGGATGCCGTTTTGTAGAACAGATATGGATACGTGGGGATTTGGCTTGTATATTCAATTGATAACGCAACCCCACCCGCTGATAGTGCGACCCCAAGGGTGTGACCATAGTTTGAGAGCCTGCCCTAAAGCCTTTAATCAGTGACACTGCCTTTACCTAGCTAGGATCCAACAAAGGTTGCTTACTCACTATATTATTGAAGGATATTTTCTGTTTACAGCAAATATAGTATTTTAATAAACTAAACTAAACCCTCTGTCCACCCTATCTGTTAAACATATACTGAATGCATTCAGGCTTTCTAGTAGGTCTTTCAGTGAAAATATTTAATATAAAATTAAAATTTATGGGCCACATTTTCAAACTGACTAGAGGTTGTAGGTGTCTCAGTGTTCTGGTGCCCAGCTGGCGACACCTGATATCCAGACAGTGGCTGTGCTGCACCTCTGTAACAAATAAATAAATAAATAAGAAAAAAATCAGGCTCCTTTAAGGGGTCTCCAGGTGGCCACCTACAATCACGAGTCATTCTGAAAACTGTTGGCCTGTGAGTGTGCAGTAATGTTACCAGATGTGCCCATTACTTTGGGGTATGCTCATTTATTCGGGTTACTCCACTGGGGAAGGGGGTTCTGTAATCCTGTCAATGTACTGCTTGTGTCACTTGTGTTTTCATATGGAGCTTTACTTCTCCCTTCTGCAAGTCCCCTCCGAATGGAGCTATCTTGCAGAACCTAGGGTCCCTAGGGCTGGGTTACACCCGCCCCAGAACCGGATGAACCCCCACCAGGGCCGGCTCTAGGATTTTTGCCGCCCAAGGCAAAAACAATTTTGGCCGCCCCCACCCCGTTTTTTAATTACCCCACCCCCGGCCCGCCTCAACTCCGCCCCTTCCCTGCCTCCTCCCCCCAGGCTCTCAAGCCTAGGAGGGAGGGGGATAAGCGGCGCACGCGCCGCGGCCACTCGGAGTGTCCCCCTCCCTCCCAGGTTTGAGAGCCTGGGAGGGAGGGGGAGACTCCAAGTGGCCGCGGCCGCTCGGGATCTCCCCCTCCCTCCCAGGCTTGAGAGTCTGGGAGGGAGGGCGAGTAGCAGCGTGCGAGCGGCAGCGGAGGTGAGCTAGGGCGGCGGGGGCACATTTTTAGGGGCGGCATTCTGGCGCCGGCCATGCCGCCCCTAAAAATGTGCCGCCCCAAGCACCAGCTTGTTTTGCTGGTGCCTAGAGCCGGCCCTGACCCCCACACTCCCACACGTACATTAACAGAGCAAATCTGAGCGGACCGGGTCAATCAGCACTGTCAAGCTAACCCCTTATATGTCTCTGGACTCACTGGGCTGGAGGAAGCAGCACTTTCAAGCTGTCTCTCCTTATATGCCCCTGGGCTCCATGGACTGGGTCAAGCAGCACTTTCAAGCTGTTACCCTTATGCGTCCCAGATTCAGCATGTCCCTATCCCCACTCCCCCAACACAATTGTACTGGCAGTAATCTACTCGATGAGCAAACCCCACAGTATTTTGGGCACTGCAGGGATCTTTAGCTTAGGTAAAAGAAGCATTGCTGTAGAGTGAATGGGGGAAGCTAAAAACACAAACGAGTAAAGTTCAGCAAGAGAGAGAGAAGCAACCAACTTAACCATAGAAGTTATTTATTGAATAATAGTGATAACTACACAAGGAGGACTAAACCAACCTAACATACATGATTAAAGGTTAATACCTAAGGTAGAAAGAAAAACAGAGAGCGAGAAAGAGGGGGGGATCTCACCCACTCCATGAGGCTTGAATTGGTCGGGGTTCCCAGGTGATGGTGGTAGCTGAGGGTCCTGAATGCTGGAGACAGGCAGAGCCCCCAGCACGATCAGTCAGAAGATGGAGTTCCAGTGGAACTGATGCATAGTTTGGATCTAAGCATCAGAACCCTGACTAGAGGGTGAGTAGGGATTTTTGTAGAGAAAATACAATGGTTCAAGGGAGAACACTAGATTTGTTTATAGGTAAACTGATGACTCAAGGGTTTTCTTTAGATTAGACAATAGGATCTGATCACTCTTGGCTATGGGTGGTGTTTTCTTCCAGGGAGCTCACAATGCAACTAGGCTGCTTCAGTATTTGGATATCAATTAAGGATTCAAGTATCAGGGGGTAGCCGTGTTAGTCTATATCTACAAAAACAACAAGGAGTCTGGTGGCACCTTAAAGACTAACAGATTTATTTGGGCATAAGCTTTCGTGGGTAAAAACCGAAGAAGTGAGGTTTTTACCCACGAAAGCTTATGCCCAAATAATTAAGGATTCATTACTAGAATTGGTCTGATAACTGCTGAGCTGGGTGTGTGTGCACGCGTAGGTTCATTAGCATCTGGAGCAGAGATTCCCAGGATGCAGTGCTTCCCTGCTTTTTCTGGTCCCAGAATTCAGTGTGGTTCTCTGTTCTCCATTCTGTATGTAAACTGAGATGTCTTCCTGTCCCATCTTTCATGCAGATGAGGCTAGGGGAGTTGTCTCTGCTCTCCATTCTGTATGCTAATGGAGATGTCTTAATCTTGTCACCCTTGTCAGGAGGGGTCTAGGTGTGTCTCCCAACGCCCTTCACTGCTCTCTGCAAGTTTTCTTCTTCTGATGGGTTTTGGTTTAAGCAGAGGCTGAGGGGGGGGGGGGTCTTTCATGAGTCCGGCTGGATACTGCACCCTGATTCCCCAGGAACACAGAGGTGTCTGGTATCAGTAATGACCAAGCTTCTTCCTTCATCTTTGAGGCCCCACCCACCATTTAGCCCTACCTATCACATCTCATTTGCTATGGGGAGGTCTACCCACTATTGCATAACCAACACTTATCCACTTGCTTGGCTGCTTTTCTCTGAAGCACCTTCACCTTTTCTACCATACATAGGAAGGACTCCACATCAAGCTTCATAAAGCCACCCTCTTATCTTCCTTCAAATGCCTCTTTAAAACCTATCTCTGCTGCAATGGCTCCAGATCACTGCTATTTGGCATTAGTTAGATTGGGGGCCACCTCTGACCATGAAAATTACTGATTTGTGTAAACACACCCATCTTTACGGTTACCTTCCCCCCCACCTCACCTCTCACACATTTTTCTTGTTATCTACTTGACATATCATCTTGTGAACCTAGATTGTAAAACACTGGGACAGGGACTATCTTTGTTCTGCTTTTTTATACATTGCCTAGCATAGGGTTACCATATTCAAACATTTAAAAAAGAGAACACTCCACGGGGCCCCGGTCCCGCCCCCGGCCCTGCCCCAACTCCGCCCCTTCCCCGCCCCGCCCCAACCCCACCCCTTCTCCGCCCCCATTCCAACCCCTTCCCCAAAGTCCCTGCCCCAACTCTGCCCCCTCCTCTGAGCACCCCGCATTCCCCCTCCTCCCTCCCGCTCTGATCTTGGTTGGGGGTTGCTAAGTGCTTCCCTGCTCCCCACTCGCCCCGCAGCCCCTATGCCCTTGCCTGCCCTGCTCCTCCTCACCCTGCAGCCTCTGCACCCCCCCGCCCCTGCAGCCTCTGTGCCCCCTGCCTGCCCTGCCCCGCCCCCCCCGCCTGCCCTGCCCCTGCAGCCTCTACACACACCCCCTGCAGCCTCTGCACCCCCCGCTTGCCCTGCTCCTCCTCGCCCTGCAGCCTCTGTGCCCCCTGCCTGCCCTGCCCCTGCAGCCTCTGCACCCCCCCGCCCCTGCAGCCTCTGCTCCCCCCGCCTGCCCTGCCCCTGCAGCCTCTGCACCCCCGCTCACCCGGCAGAGGGAGAGCTGCGGGCTCCACGTGGAATCAAACAGTCTGTGGGGGAGGAGGAAGCGGGGGAGGGGGAGGGACTCTGGCTGCTAGAGGCCCTAGTGGCTGCGAGCGGCTTTCAATCAGACCAGGCGTCCAATCAGCCGCGCCGCACTCCGGATGAGGGGAAGGGGGAAATCCCGGACATTTCTACTTGATTAGAAATCTCCCCCCGGATGGCCATTTAACACTGAAAAAGCCGGACATGTCCGGGGAAACCCGGACGGATGGTAACCCTAGCCTAGCACAATGGGGCGCTGACCCCTAATTAATGCCTTAGGCATTACCACAATAAAAAGACAGTGATGGAGGTAAAATTTTCTGAAGAAAAAACTGGGAGTATATATTTACCAAAACAAAGCTGGATTGTGGAAAATATTAACTGGGGAATGTTTCATAAATACTTATGAAAACTCATGGGCCAGATTCACTGGTCAGGCCAAGCTATGCTCAGCACAGGGCTAGGAGGAGAGAGAGAAAGGTAGCATTAAGTCATCTTTGCAAACTTCAGATCCTGGGCCAGTCCCCAGTGTAAAAAAGAGCAGTCTCAGGTCTGCTCTAACTTATGCAGGCTTTTGCAGCCTGTTGGGGCCAATCTGGCTGCTGGGGAATCACCAGGGCTTAGAGGTATCTGGGCCATGCCTCCTTTCAGATGGCTGTGCCCTGTGCGCTAGGGGCTGAGAAACAGGCATGGTGAAGGAGCTGGCTGTATTAGCACTGAGGATTCCCCAATTGTGGGAGACTTCTTAAAGAACAAGTTAGAGCAGCTTTAGGGGTGCTTTACACTGCTGTGAAGGAGCCAAGGACCTGGTCTTATAGTACACTATATAAGACTGTAGCAGGCAGACTAGGAATTCAGATTGCTGGGGAGCACATCAGTTTATATAAGATAAACTCCCTGTTCATTATAATGATCAAAATATACAGAGCTGAGGAGTGTAAGCATCAAGTGGCTTACTGGCAGTTCATATATTAAAGGGGAACACGGTATATTTAACAGGGCCAGGTCCTGTTTCCATTAAAGCCAATGGCAAAACACTGATGTCAGTGGGACAGGATTGGGCCAAAAATAGTAAATGGAGCGTGTTTCTTTGTCCTGCAGTTATACATGATGAGACAATTAAAATGTTATGTAAAGACTGGATTTCCTATATAATCCCACCCTGGCTGCCGCCTCTTTTCCTAGGTTCTTCGGTGCTGCAGCATTCCCAGAGGAGCCTGGAGTAAGCTGGTTTGCACACATACAGAGCTGTGTTGCAGATGCAGAATATCCTTTTACGTGGTTTCCAGCTTCATTTTTTTTTTTTTGTCAACATGATTTAGAGCAACTCTCTTGGGATGTCTTGTGCATTATGTAAAACTTGTGTTCCTGTTGTCCTCGCTGACTCAAGTGACGTTAGTGCTTTTTGCAGAACTATTTCAAGTTACATATGTTAATGACATCAAACTCCTGCAGGAAAGAATCCTCCTGGAAGGTATTTGCAGAGCAACTTTTTCCCATACTTTAAATTCTTCTCTATTCCCTGCTCTCCCCCATCTGAACTGCTTTGATTGGAGACTCCATGGGGCACCCCAGCATCTTTGCTTGCTAAAACTTTAGCCTTTACTTCCGTGGTGTATGGCCTGATTTTCTTGCAAGGTTCTGAGCGCCTCCTGTGAGTTAGTGGAAGCTGTTGTGTGCTCAGCACTTTTGCAAATCAGGCCATTTATTTCAATGCCTCAATATGGATTTAGAAGCCTAACCTTAGGCTCCTATTTTTGATAATCATGGTTGTAATGTTCAAAGCTACTCACAGATCTGTCCCTTCAGTAACTATGGCTGGACATTTCAAATGAGACAAAGGGAGTTAGGAACCCAAATCCCATTGAAACGGAGTGCCTAACTCCCTTTGTCTTGTTTGAAAATCCCAGCCTATGAACATGTCTTTAATTTAGCATTGCTTATGCCCTGCAAGAGTTTCTTGCAGAAGATGTCTGCTCTATGCATCTGTTTCTCTGAATACGTTTGCTTGGTACCGCTGCTTGTTTGCAACTGACATGCCAGTGTGACTCGGACACAGGCTTCAGATGTGAGAATGGCCAAGATGAGAGTGGCTTACCCTTCTAATGCAGAACAGCATGGACTTTGAAAATCTCAGTGTGGCTTCAGCTTATAACTGGATAGTGCAATTGGGGCTGGAGTGGAGCATTATTTGTGTTTCACATGGGGTAAAAAAGGAGTTAAAGAGGAAATTGTAATAGTCTCCACTGCTGAGCATTTCTCCAGAGGCCCCTGTGACTCTGTATGCTAGCGCAATGGATTTTTCTTCTTGCTGAATAATTTGGTCCAATGCATGTATCAGATGCTGAAGCTTTAGCAACCTTTTGCAGAAGGATATCTGAAGTGAGCTGCAAAACAAGCTTGCTTGCTTGCTAGGGACATGCAAGGGACATTTATCTCTGTATGTGAGGAATTGCTCACATAAATCCTATCACTGCTGTGAGTTATTATGTGTGCAAATCTCAAGGCATCAAAATGGAACTATAACTCCATTGGATAATAGCCGGACATGGAATGAATTCATACAAGGTCATAATTCACTAAAAGAACTCCATTAATATCTCAAACCTGGAGAGCAGCATTTGAATGGTTTATTACGCTAGCAGCGACCTGAGAGTATATAAACAAATATGCAATATATTGCTGGTATGTCCATAATCCTGCATGTCAATATTTATTTGTTTATACAAATATATATTTCTGCAGAGGTACTTCGTTGCTTCAGATCTCAGAAGCTAATCAGAGGCGGGTGTGATTGATATGAGGTTGGGAGACCTCCACTAATTATACTTTGCACTTTCAAGGAATATTTTTTTAAATTAATAATTGAGTTTTAAAAAGCACCTCTCCAGAGCCCCAGTCACATCCACAACTCAATTCAGGCCTTGTCTACACTACCAAGTCTTGTCACCAAAACTGCCTTTTGTTGACCAAAACAGTGAGTGCGTACACACTGCGAGGCAACTTTCGTTGGGAAAAATGTCCAGTTTTGGCGACAAAATACATCCACCCTCACGAGAGATTTACGTCTTTTTCCACTACATTTTTGTCAACAAAGTGCCAGTGTAGGCACCATACTTGATTTCATCACTTTAATTGGCCTCCAGGAGGTGTCCCACAATGTCCATCCTGACTACTCTGGTCAGCAGTTTGAACTCCACTGCCTTGCAGCCAGGTAAATAACCATCCACCCCCATCCTTAGAAGCCCTGGGAATTTTTGAAATTCCATTTCCTGCTGACTTGGTGTGTAGAAGTCTCATCATATCTACCCAGGTGACCATGGTGGGTTATCGCAGCAAACACTCTCCCGCTTGTACCACTGCGGAGCACTGGAGCTGCTCAGTATTTAGGGAGAGAAGTCTGTGCAGTCCCAGCTTGAGCCGTAGGAATTTTGATACCTACGGGCAGATTTCTCGAGGCTTGTGCGAAAAGGGCTATGATCGAGACATGCTGCAGTGCAGAGCGAAGATAAAGGAGCTGAGGCAGGCATACTATAAGGCGAGGGAGGCAAACTGTAGCTCAGGTGCTTCACCTAAGACCTGCCGGTTCTATAAGGAGCTGGAGGCTATCCTCGGTGGCAACCCCACCTCCATTGCCAAGAGCCCTGTGGATATTTCGGAGGGTATGGAGGTGGCGGAAAGAGGACCTAACCCGGAGGACAAAGTTATTGATGAAAAGGTGGAGTTAGATGAGGCTGTGCAGCTCCCGACAGGGTCGCCCAGTGGGGCAGGTAGCCAGGAATTGTTCTCCACTCCAGAGGTGTCTAGCCAGTCTCAGCAGTTGCTCTCTGGGGAGCAAGAAGCAGGAGCTGAGATGCCTGGTAAGTGGCTGTGGCTTGTGTAGTGTGGAGGTGGGTTCAGGGTATAGAAATGTGGAAGGCTATCTGTGTTTCTGTGAGCTGGACATTTCCCTGTGTAGCTAAACGGTATGGCAGAACAGGGTGTTGATGCACGCCGAGATCTCACAGGAATCCTCCAGAGAGATCCCCAGGAAAGTTTCCTGGAGGTACTCAGCAATCCTCTGCTGAAGGTTCCATGGCAGAGCTGCTTTGTTCCTTCCCCCATTGTAGGAAACTTTCCCATGCCGTTCGGCAATCACTTTGCAGGGACCAAAGCGGCACATAGGCGAGCAACATAGGGAGCAGGGCGGAAGCCACAAGCATGGAGTAGATGTACCCTCATTTCTCTGCTTACCCTCAGCAGTGAGATATCTGCTAGAATGACCCCTGCCTGTGGAAAAGTGTGGGAGAATTTTAGAATTTGTTCCCTAGAATGCTGCATCACGACCCATGCAAAGAGTGTGCTCTTTTCTCCATGTGCAGCGCCCCCCACCCCTGCCAACACTCACCATGCTTTGGGTGTTTGCAGAGATGTGTGCCTGGCTAGGGTCAGTGAGAAAGTGATGGCAATGTTGCAAAAGGTGTATTTAACTGAAATGTTTCAGTGCTGTGCATGAATAAGCCTGCTTCTGTGCATTATCCCCTGTGCTTCACCAGATGTGGCCTTCAGGAACACCCCACGCACCCCAGCCGAGCGTCTCTAACAGATAAGAAAGTGCCCAAGATGCAGCAAAGACGGCATGTTCCGGGAAACCCTGCAGTGCTCCAATGCAGAAAAAAAAGGAATGCAAGGAGTGCTGGGAAGCTGAATGGCAGGACAGAAAAGAGAATCACACATTTGTTAAGGACGCAACTGAGCGGATGATTAAAGTAATGGAGGAGCAAACGCAGATGCTGAAGTCCTTAATAATGCTGCAGACTGAGCAGATTAGTGCTCAACCTCCACTGCAGCACATTCAGAACTCTTTTCCATGCCCCCACCCAACTCCGCCCACACAATCCTTTCCACTTTGGGACATCTCCGTTTCCCCATGACTCCACCCCCTCGGACAACTTTCACAATGATAGCTGGACCTACACACAGTTGTGAAAGTCTGCCCTTACCTGGTTCCTCCTTTCCCGCCAAGCATCTGTGTTTGTGTGTCTTGTTTCTTGTGCAATAAAAGCAAAGCTTTATAATGGTAAATCATTATTTTTTTTCTACAAGGTGAGATTGCAGGCTCTACCAATACATGCACAGGCAGTTTAATCACTTATGGTACTTACTGGAATATAAGTCCCCAAATGTCACCATTGCCCCCTAGGAAAACTACATGTAATGTAACATTGAAGCACCTGTGACAGAGATACACATTACTGGTTCTCAATGTCAAAGTGCTGCCTCAAAGCCTCCCTGATTTGAATAGCCGCCCTCTGGGCTCCTCTGAGAAGCCCTGGTATCTGGCTGCTCAAAATCAGTGGCCAAGCGGTCTGCCTCAGCACTCCACCCCTGAGGAAACCTTTCATCCTTAGCTTCCCAGAAATTATGCAACGTACAGCACGTGGCTATGACCATGGGAATATTTTCCTCAGTGAGGTCTAACCTGCCATAAAGGAATCACCAGCGCACCTTTAATCTGTGAAATGGACATTCAACTCTCATCCGGCACTTACTGAGCCTGTTGTTGAACTACTTCTTACTGCTGTCCAGGTGTCCCGTGTAAAGTTTCATGAGCCATGGCTGTAAGGGGTACGCAGGGTCCCCCAGGATCAATATGGGCATTTCAACATCCCCCACTGTAATCTTCTGGTTAGGAAAGAAAGGCTCCGCTTGCAGCTTTCTGTACAGGCTGCTGTTCCTGAAGATGCGCGCGTCATGCACCTTCCCAGACTATCCCGCATTGATGTCAGTGAAACGCCCACGGTGAGCCACAAGCGCCTGCATCACCATGGAGAAGTACCCCTTCCTATTGATGTACTCCATTGCAAGGTGGTCTGGTGCCAAAATTGGAATATGTGTGCCATCTATCGCCCCTCCACAGTTAGGGAAACCCATTTCTGTAAAGCCATCCACTATTTCACGCACATTTCCCAGAGTCACAGTTTGTCAAGGCTGATTCCCCATTCTGGCCCTTTGAGTGCAGAAGGTGGGGGGCCCGCAAGGATTCTAAAAATTAATACTGGCTTGTATTAAACTCCCGAGGTTACAGCTTTTCTCTCACCTTCAATGGGTAGATGCTGCCACCACCCAAGTGCAAAAACCCCTTTGAGAACCCAGGAAGGCACACTTGGGAATTCCTTCCTTTGGGGTACCCTTAAGCCCTTTCACACACTCCCGGGGAAGAGCTGAGAAAGAAAACAAAGGAAATAAGCTGTTGCCACCAGCTAATTAAACAACATATGCACAAACCTCTTAGGACACAAAATCCAATCCTGTTCTTAAAAAAGGTAAATTTTTATTAAAAACAAAAAGAAAGAAAATACTTTGAAAACTCAGGTTATTGCTACAGTTAAAAAACCCACTTACAAAAATTCAGCATTAAGAATGACCTTCTTGAGGTCTAGCTTAAAGGTTACAAGCAAAACAAAAGCATTTGGGGTTAACACAGAGGAGTCCACAAGCCATAAAGAAATAAACAGAGATAAACCTAATCGCATTTTTCTAGACATGTCCTGATCTACTTACATTTCTGGGGTTTTAAATGAGTAGTTTCTAGGTATGAGTTGATGATTTTTCATACCTGGCCCAAAGCTTTTTACAGCATCGCTGCTCTGTCCCCCTCTCTCCAGAGAACAACACAGACAGACAAAGGAGAAGGTTTTTCCCAATTTTAAAAAGTTCTAGCCTTCCTATTGGCTCTTTTGCTCAGGTGCCCACTGCCTTCCTTTTACCTATGCAGGGAGACTTTTTAATCCTTTACAGATAAAGCAAATAGAGAACAGCTACTAAGAGGGATTTTACAGCTAAGTGGCTGACTGGGTCCATAAAAGGGAGCTACCCCCCCCCCCCCATTCATTTATCACACAGTCCTTCATAGCAGGAAGCGATTTATTGCTCTGCACACTTGCATTAACACAGCCCGAACACTCGACTTCCCCACTCCAAACTGATTCGCGACCTACTGGTAGCAGTCTGGAGTCACCAGCTTCCACACAGTGATTGCCACATGCTTCTCTACCGCGAGGGCAGCTCTCATTCTGGTGTCCTTGCACTGCAGGTCGGGTGAGCTCCGCACACAGTTCCAGGAAGGTGACTTTCTGCATCCGAAAGTTCTGTAGCCACTGCTCATCATCGCACACCTACATGATGATCAGTGGCATAGCCAGCTTCTAAGAGGAGGGGGAGCAAACATAAAAAAGGCGCCCCTCCTTGGCTCCTCCTCTGGCCATGCCCCGCTTGACTCCTCCTCCGGCCGCACCGCCCCCCCCCCCCCGGCTCCTCTGGCCCTGCCATGCCACCCCCGTGCCCCCCCCACTTCTCCGGCCGCGGCTGCTGGCCGCCATGCTGCGCCCCCCACTCCTCCGGCCGTGCCCGCCACCCCTCCATGCAGTGATGAGCTGCCAAAATATTAACAACCGGTTCCCTCCCCCTCGCCCCACGAGAGGGTCATGCCCCCCCCGCCCCCCAGGACTCCTGCCCCATCCAACCCCCCACGTTCCTTGACACTCCACCCCCCGGAACCCCTGCCCCATCCACCCCCCTTCCCAGTCCCCTAACTGCCCCTTGCCGCCCCATCCAACCCCTCCTCTCATTCCTGATGGCCCCTCAGGACCCCTGCCCCATCCAACTACCCCTTCTCTCTGTCCCAACTGCCCCTGGAACCCCTGCCCCTGACTGCCCCCCACCACCCCATCCAACACCCCTGCTCCTTCCTGACTGCCCCCCCAGGACCCTTGCCCCCATTCAATTCCCCTGTTCCTTGCCCTCTGACCACCCCGAGTCCCGACCCTAATCCACCCCCCGTCCTCTATCCAATACCCCCTCCCTGCTCCCTGCTCCCCTTACTGCGCTGCCTGGAGATGGGGGCCATGAGCTGGGGGCTGGGAGCCGTGGGCACCGGGCCGAAGTCAAGGGCCGGGACAGAGCCGCTGGCCGGCCCAGAGTCGGGGGCCGGCCTGGAGCCACCGGAGCGTGGAGCTGGGGGCCGGGGGCCGGAGCTGGGGGCCAGAGCCACTGGCCAGCCCAAAGTCGGGGCTGCTGGCACTGGGCCGAAGTCGGGGGCCGGAGCCGCTGGCCGGCCCAGAGTCGGGGGACGGGCCGGAGCCGCGGGCCGGAGTCGGGGGCTAGGCCGGAGCCGCTGGCCAGGGGCTGGGCTGAAGTTGGGGCCGCTAGCTCCGGCCCGAAGTCAGGGGCCGGGCCGGAGCTGCTGGCCTGGCCCAAGTCGGGGGCCGGCCCGAAATTGGGGGCCGGGGGAGCCGCGGGCCGGGCCGAAGTCGGGGGCCGCTGGCCGGCTCAGAGTCGGGGCCGGGGGCTGGCCCGGAGCTGCACTGCCTGGCCGGCAGGAGTCCCTCCTCGCGCCCCCCTCCCCCCCAGTTTACCTGCAGGAAACTCCTGCTTCCTTCTCAGCCCTCCCAGGCTTCCGGCGCGAACAGCTGACTCGCAGGAAGCCGGGAGGGGGAGCCTTCAGGGGAGGAGGCAGAGGCGGAGCCAGAGCCCGGTGAGCTGGGGCTGGGGGCAGGGCAGAGAGCTGCTGGAACTTTTGTTCAATTTAAAAGCCCTTTTAGAACCCGGACAACCAGTTCTAAAAGGGCTTCTAAATTTAACAACCGGCTCCGGCTCACCACTGCCTCCATGGCTGCTGGCTGCTCTGCGGGCCGCCAGCCTGTACCCCCCACTCCTCCGGCCGCGCCCCCTCGCTCCTCCGGCCGCCGTAAAGGCGGCTGCTTCCCCTGCACCCCGCTAGCTACGCTACTGGCTGTCATGTAGAGAACCTGTGCCAGCCTCAGTGCTGTCCTGTCACACAAGCAGAGAGGTAACTAGTTAGGATCCAAATCACTACTGTAGATGTGAAAGGCCCTGGGCTTGCACCAGGGCCGGTGCAAGGAAGTTTCGCGCCCTAGGCAAAACTTCCACCTTGCGCCCCCCTCCACCCAGCCCTGCGGCAGCTCCCCGCCCCCCCTCCGCCCTGAGGCGCCCCCCCCCGGCCGCTTCCCCCCCCCCCCGGGAAGCCGTGCGGCAGCTCCCCACCCCAGCTCACCTCTGCTCCGCCTCCTCCCCGAGCACGCAGCCCCCACTCTAATTCTCCTCCCCTCCCAGGCTTGTGGAGCCAAACAGCTGATTGGCACTGCAAGCCTGGGAGTCTGGAGAAGTGGAGCAGCGACAGCACGCTCGGGGAGGGGGCATAGCAGAGGTGAGCTGGGGTGGGGAGCCCTGCAGCAGCTCCCGCCTCCGAGGCACCCCCGCGGCAGCTCCCCACCCCCCCGGCCCGGAGAGCCGTGCAGCAGCTCCCCACCCCAGCTCACCTCTGCTCCGCCTCCTCCCCAGCACGCCGCCCCCGCTCTAATTCTCCTCCCCTCCCAGGCTTGGGGCACCAAACAGCTGATTGGCGCTGCAAGCGTGGGAAGCGGGAGAAGTGGAGCGGTGACCTCTCGCTCGGGGAGGGGGCATAGGAACGATGTAAAAAAAAATTGGGGGCACCGCTTTTTGGCGCCCCAAAATCTTGGCGCCCTAGGCAACCGCCTAGTTTGCATAAATGGTAGCACCGGCCCTGGCTTGCACCAAGAAGTGAGTGGGAAGTCATTGCATGCCGTGGCTTACATGTGTACTGTGTTCTCTATAAGAAACTCCATCGAATAAGCGGGCAGCTACTGCTTTAGCTGAAGTTTGGAAGTGGTCTTCACTCCAAATAGAGTGTGTTGCATGAATCCATCTTGGTGGAGACAGGCCTGGATCACTGTGATGATGAGGTCTGCATCCAAAAGGAAGGGCTCCAGACTTCTTCCTCAAAGCAGGTACCAAAAGCACAGGTGGCTGGACATCTAGGAGCAGCCAAGGATCTGCCCCCCACCCTCCCCAGTTGCAATCTGAGTATGAAAAGTTAGCTAAGCTCCCTCAAACAAAGGAGCAGATATTACTGCTGCCATTTCCTCTAAGTGTTTCCCCTAATATTCCAGCATCACCTTAATCTTGGGTGGCCTGAGCCTCAGTCAAATAGCTTTCATCCAACCCCCTAGATCAGCTAGGCTCTGGGTAAGTTTCAGCCCCTGGATCCAATGAAATGGAGGCTCAGGGCTCAGTATCCACTAGCAGAGACACTGAGGCAATGTGGGCTGCAATGCATCGATAGACTGACCTACCATATATATTATTCAGCCACTGCAACAGATGTCTCTATGTTGTATAGAGTTCCAGGCCGGGATTGGTCCATGACAAACAGGAGGCAAAATGAGAACTTGAGTGTAACATTCTTAGCATACCCAGAACAATGAGTCATACCCAGAACTAGGAGGGTGGTGAAGCACTGGAATGGGTTACCTAGGGAGGTGGTGGAATCTCCTTCCTTAGAGGTTTTTAAGGTCAGGCTTGACGAAGCCCTGGCTGGGATGATTTAGCTGGGGATCGGTCCTGCTTGAGCTGCGGGTTGGACTAGGTGACCTTGTGAGGTCCCTTCCAACCCTGATAGTCTATCATTCTATGATCTTGTTACCCCCTTGCTACCACCAAAGGGAAGTCTTGCTTATGCTTGGTTGGGAATCTGCTCCCTGACACCACCGGCCAGTCAGCCACTCAAACACTCTGTTCTGGGCTATGCCAACCCTTACTGTGCATTGTAGGTTAACAATAGGCGCACCAGAACCCCTTTGAAGTGTTCCCCTGTAGTGTCCACGCCCCTTATCCACTGAACACTCACAGAAACAACAGGTCTCCTGTCCCCGGAGGAACAGTGTTCACACCAGCTTGTAGGATTCAACTCAGGGTCAGCACTTTGCTGAACATCACAACATTTAGATACATTTAAAATGAAAACAGGAATAAGGTTATCATCAAAGACCAAGATTTAGTGAGTAAGAATATTGGGAAAGAAACGGTTACATATCAAACAAAACCATAACATGCTTTCTAGAGACTCAACTAAACTGGTTCACCACCAGTCTAAAGAAGTTTTGTCTCACTGACGGTCTTCTGCAGTTTTTGAACCAAAGTTGGCTGAGTCCTGTTTTCATGAATGTAAATGCACAGCCCATTTACTTCCTAGAAGCAGGATCATGGTGTCTTCTTTGCCCCATAGATACACCGTCCCAAGCTTATTGTTTTTGCACGCAGCCAGTATTACCACCCATAGTTTGTTTTTCCTGTGTTGACTCCTTCCCTGTTGACTTCACATCCCTTTGCTGACTTTGTATGTAAATGGGCATCCAGTATGTTAGCTTACAATGCTTAATTTACATCCTGACAGAGAGATGCCCATTTCTGACCTCCTGTCTGGAGGAAAACCTGTTTTTCATTTTTGCCATAATACAAATTTTAAAACCATATTTTCGGTATATAAACATAACTCCTTATATAATATCTGTACATATCTTTCACATTGATACTGATGACTAGTATGTCACTGGCTTTCATTTAAACCCTTGCATGATATTTTTTAGGTGAACTAGAATGTACATATCAGAATAAGGATATTCTCGTTGTGACACTGCACCCCATATTCTTCACAGTGATATTATTATCACACGATCCATTGTCTACAGCCAAGCCCTAAGATATAACCGCATTTGCTCCAATCCCTCAGACAGAGACAAGCACCTACAGGATCTCTATCAAGTGTTCTTAAAACTACAATACCCACCTGGGGAAGTGAAGAAACAGATTGACAGAGCGAGATGAGTACCCAGAAGCCACCTACTACAGTACAGGCCCAACAAGGAAAATAACAGAACACCACTGGTCATCACGTACAGCCCCCAACTAAAACCTCTCCAGCGGATCATCAACAATCTACAACCTATCCTGTAAAAATTATCCCTCACACTCACAGACCTTGGGAGGCAGGCCAGTCCTCACTTATGGACAGCCCCACAACCTGAAGCACATACTCACCAGCAACTACACACCACAGCACAGAAACACTAACCCAGGAACCAATCCCTGTAACAAACCCCATTGCCAACTCTGTCCCCATATCTACTCTAGTGACACCATCAGAGGACCTAACCACATGAGCCACACCATCAGGGACTCATTCACCTGCACATCTACTAATATGATATATGCCATCATGTGCCAGCAATGCCCCTCTGCCATGTACATTGGCCAAACAGTCTCTACATAAAAGAATAAATGGACACAAATTAGACATCAGGAATGGTAACATACAAAAGCCAGTAGGAGAACACTTCAGTCTCCCTGGACATTCAATAACAGATTTAAAAGTAGCCATCCTTCAACAAAAGTCTTCAAAAACAGACTTCATAGGGAAAGTGCAGAGCTACAATTCATTTGCAAACTTAACACTATTAATTTAGGCTTGAATAGGGACTGGGAGTGGCTGGCTCACTACAAAAGCAATTTTTCTTCTCTTGGTATTGAC
Source organism: Terrapene triunguis (assembly GCF_002925995.2). Lineage (NCBI taxonomy): Eukaryota > Metazoa > Chordata > Testudines > Emydidae > Terrapene > Terrapene triunguis. Next base: position 1,712,138 of record NW_020664661.1, on the reverse strand, counting down.
ACCTCCTCATCAGTTATTGCAAGTGGACCACATCCACCCTGACTGAATTGGCCTTGTCAACACTGGTTCTCCACTTGTAAGGTAACTCCCTTCTCTTCATGTGCCAATGTATCTATGCTTGTATCTGTAATTTTCAGTCCATGCATCTGAAGAAGTGGGGTTTTTAACCAACGAAAGCTTATGCCCAAATAAATCTGTTAGTCTTTAAGGTGCCACCGGACTCCTTGTTGTTTTTGTGGATACAGACTAACACGGCTACTCCTCTGATATTATGATATGATTGTGGCATAATTATGATGCATTTTATGCAAGATGGGTCATGTGAAATGTCATTGAAAAGGTTATGATTTGCTGAATATGATTATCCTATTTGTATGCATATGTCATTTTTGTATCTGAAGTTATAAATACTGAATATGTATCTGTACTTCAAATGTAGTTACACCTGGGTAACGTCCACTAGACAAGATGCTTTCAGTCTCAATAGCTGGTTGTAAAGGGCCTATTCAGGGTAATGGGCCATTAGAAAGAACAATAGGCCTTAGGAGAAGCTTATCTCTCACCTGATGAGCCTTTCTGAGAATGCTACAGACATGGCTGCTATGACTATGCAAAAACATGTGACCAGACCACATGATGCTGGACTCCATCTTGGGATGTCAATATTTTTCCACAGACTGGTCTGGGAACCAAGCTTTGGAACAAAGGGTTCCCGCCATATGCAAAAGCTATATAAGGCAGGAAGTGACATCATCAGAAGTTCTTCACTCCCCATACAAGAAGAACACCTGAGGAACAAAGACTGAACTGGAGGAAGTGCTGGACCCAGGCTAAAGGGATTTCTAGACTGTGAATGAAGACCTGAGAAACCCAAGCTGTAAAGCTAATGCAGCATGTGCCTTAAGAATCTGCTAATTCATATCCAATCTATTTAGTATATTAAGCTTATTTTGCGTTTTTTTGTTTATTTGTTAGGTAATTCTGTATGCTAATGGAGAAGCTTCCCTGACCCATCTCTGATGCAAATGAGGCTAGGGGAGTTTCCTTAATCCTGTCACCCTTGTCCGGAGGGGTTTAGGTGTGTCTCCCACTGCCTTTTCATTGCTTTTCGTAAGTCTTTCTTCTGATCGGTTTTGGTTCAAGCAGAGGCTGGGTTGGGGGGTGGGGGGATCCTTCGTGAGTCAGACAGGCTGGATACTTTGCCCTGGTTCCCCAAGAACACAGAGTTGACAGGTAACAAGATACAAAGTTGAGCTTTGTGGCTGTGCAGCCATAGTGATTATTGGGGCCGATATGTAGGCCCTGACACTCATGGTGTATATTGTGTTTGTGTGTGTATCTATATACAATAGAACCCCTGATTTTTTTAATTAACTGGGGATTGAGGAGTTCATAAAATAGGAAAGTTCATAAAACTTAACATCTCACAATTACAGTAGATACCGTGCACAAGTATTAGTCCGGTGCCTTGCATTCCTTTCTTCTTGTCCTTCAAACCACTGCAAAGCGATTTCCAGTGTATTCAAGGGTTGTCAGCTTGTTATTTCTCAACATCACTTTTATTATGTGTTTATCCCCCCTCCATTCCCCTGTTGGGAAAACATGGTTCCTATAACTGGCTGTTTGTAAGACTGGTGCTCATCAAATCGAGGTTCTGTTGTAGATGTGTGTACAGAACATGCTCTGGGGGAAACAGCTGACTGCAGAATGTGAAATACAGCTACAGGGATACAAGGGACAGATCAGTCCCTGGAGTAACACCACTGACTTCCGTATGTGCACAGCAGGGATGTATTCCCTTCCTCACCCCCATTATTAACTGTTGCTTGAGATTCCCTGTCTGACAGAGCATAACAGCCCCTGCTGCCAGCAAAGGAACTGCAAAGGGAGCTAGTTCTCCTATGGAAATCACCATAGATCTGTTGCTCTTAGGGCTTGTCTACACAGGGAGTCTGATCAGAATTGCTATTCCTCATTAGCTAGTCCGAATTAACTCCATGTGTGAATGTTCTTATTTTGCAACAAGAGTGCCTTAGGCTACGTCTTCACTACCCGCCGATCCGGCGGGTAGCAATCGGTCTATCGGGGATCGACTTACCGCGTCTAGTGAAGACGCGATAAAATCAATCCCTGATGGCTCTACCGTCGACTCCGGAAATCCACCGCGGCAAGAGGCGGTAGCGGAGTCGATGGCGGCGCGGCAGCGGTCGACTTGCCGCCGTCCTCACAGCCAGGTAAGTCGACCTAAAATACGCCACTTCAGCTACGCTATTCACGTAGCTGAAGTTGCGTATCTTAGGTCAACCCCCTGCTGTAGTGTAGACCTAGCCTGAGTTAGAATTAGCTTAATCCATTTGGGAAGCTAATTTGGAATAAGGCACTCATTCTGGAATAAGAGTGTCCACACATGGAGTTAATTGGGAATAGTGAATCCATTTTAAATTCACACCCTACTTTATTCTGGACTAATTTTCCTGTGTAAACAGACAGATAAAGTTTTTATTGTGTAATAAATCCAGTGAACAGTGAGCTCATCCCAGTGTCTCTCTTGCCCCTTGTAGCAGGTACTACCTTTTCCTTTCTATGGTTTCCATGCCACATCTTACTGAGTCATCAAATGGCAGAGCGATGCTTTGTTCTGGTCCAGTCCGGGCCCCCTTTCGCAGGCCCCTTCATGACTCTGGGAGGTCATGTTACCAGGCTGCCTTTCCCCATAAATCACATCCATGTGTGATTCATTTGGCAGCACATGGTATGGGCTGCTCACGGCTGGCAAGCCAATGTGGCAGACACACGTGAATTGTTGGTTGTACTTCACAGGATGAATGGACCACACACAGACAGAGCCTCTGAAAGCTGAGAAGTCAAAGGGGCCAGTTAATCTAATGTGGAACCGCTTTTTACAATATGAGCAAGCAAGCGAGAAAGAGAACAGACCCCTTTTTTACACGCCTTGGTTTTGCATAGGTTCTACTTAACTGTTGACTTATTTTCAAGGTGCAGGTGGTCACATCGCTCTTGGGATGTGTATTAAAATGCATCCTGGGATTAACTCTATCAGTTTAGGTGGCATGTCACCAGGCTGGAGTCTGGTCCATTGTTTTTTAAATAAAATAAATGATGTAAATATATTTCCATATTCCAGTGTGTGTATAATTACTAAGTAGTTGTTCCCTCGCCTCATTGGTGCTTCCACTGGCATAAGGAGTCCCTAGCTGGCAGGGCCAGCTCCAGGGTTTTTGCCGCCCCAAGCAGCAAAAAGAAAAAAAAAAAAAAAAGCCGCGATCGTGATCTGCGGCACTTCGGCTCTACCACCGCCGCTTCAGTCTTCGGCGGCAATTCAGCGGCTGGTCCTTCGCTCCAAGAGGGAGTGAGGGATCCGCCACCGAATTGCCGCCGAAGAGCCGGACATGCCGCCCCTCTCCGTTGGCTGCCCCAAGCACCTGCTTGCTGGGCTGGTGCCTGGAGCCGGCCCTGCTAGCTGGCACAAAGCTGATGTAGTGATAGAAGGAAGTAGTTTTTCACACAGTATGTGATTACACAGGGGAACTCATTGCCACAGGATGTTGCTGAGGCCAAGATTTTAGCAAGCTCTAAAGTGGAATTGGATTCTTATATAGATAACAAGAATGTCCAGGTATTCACCCACGAAAGCTTATGCTCCAATACATCTGTTAGTCTATAATGTGCCACAGGACTCTTTGTTGCTTTTTACAGGTTTGTTATAGTTAATGCTAAAAAAGTAGTATTGAAAGGAATACAAAACTTCATGATTCATGGCTAAAACAATCTAACTATGAGGGATTAGGATGAGACCTTCATGGGGAATAGATATTTCCTCATCTGTCTACTGTGAGGTCTTCTGTACCTTCCCCTGAAATATCTAACACTGATCAGAGACAGGACACTAAACTAGATGGACCATACGTCTGATTCAGTTTGCAATTTCTGTATTCCTATCCCACTCCCTCTGCAGACCCCAGTGATGGGGGCATGCCCAGAATGCCATTGAACTCTGGCTATTCTTAGCAGCTACACTGCCCCGGGGGGCCATGGCCATCCAATGTACTTTAGAGTAGCCCCATGCCTAACTTAGGTTGGGTTCAGATGCTTTGCATCAGGTGGCAAAAACCAGCTGAAATGCACAGGTGTACTGGGCCCTTAGTGCTGGGATAGCATGGATTGTGTTAGTCTGCAGCTTTGTAATAGCATCCATCCCCTTTTCCAAACAATGAGATGGTTGCTGGTGAAAGGTGGCAGCTGTTGAGAGTGAATTCCCTCCTCCCACCACTCTGAACTGATACATGATGGACAGTGACAAGACAGGCTTTCTGCATGCTGCCCGCTAACACATCTCAACCCTGGCCTGGAGGGACCCCCTCTAGGAGGGAAGCTGCAGCAAAAGATGATGGTTGTGGGCATCAGTGGCCACCTATGCTTGCCCATTGAAACTGCAGAAAATAGGATCACCTGTGTGCAGTCACTATAAACACTGCCCCTGGTCATTGCTTCAGAAGAAGCCAGATCAACCCGGGGCTTTGTGGCAGAGAGGTAACTTTGTCCAAGAAGTTGCTAGGAGGCACAGACATTCCTCTGCAGGACCACACCCTCCTGCTCACAACAACCCCACCACACGCGGAGTTCTCCCCATCTTCTTTCTGTAAACAAAGATGCCCAGCACTTACTTTCACTTCTGCTCCGCCTCTCCTCTTATTACAAGGCCCCCCGACCGTATTTGTCCCCTGCCCTCCACTTGTGACAGCCCCCCTTTCCTGGGATCTGTCCCCTCATAACTATTTCTTCACAAGGCAAGACGAGCTGACTGCAAGTGGGAGCCACCGATGCAGCCTCCTTCCTGCCCAGCATGAGGACACGAGGAAAGGCAGGGGAGCCCAACTGCAGCTGGATCAATCAGCTGATGGACAGCTGGCAAGAGGAGGTGGGGAGAGACTCAGTTGAGCTACTGCCCAACTAGCCCCTGACTCTCCTCTTCCTCTCCCTCTTCTGCCTCCTCTCAGTCCCTGCAAAAGTTAGGGTGGGGGGAGATGGCTGCCACCACCCCAAGCTGAACGTTGGGTGAGGGAGATGTCCCCTGTTCCCCTCCTATAATTACTATGGTTATTCACAGTATATGCTGGGGGCAAAAATCTGTCCCCCATACCCCAGTAAATGTGCAATCAGATGAGCTTTGTGCCTGTGATGAATCATCGGCATTAAGCATCTAGTTGCAATATCCCACAAACAAAGCCGAGCATGGGGGGCCCTGAGCTTGCTGGCCTCTAGATACTGCTGCAGTATATAAATGTTTAATGCTAAATTCAATTTCCATCGCCCAGTCAATGAGAGTCAGCCAAGGAAGGTGCCAACTAGGAATTGTGTCTGCTTCTGACTTTTATTGAGCACGCTAGAATATGGACTAAGAACAATCACCACATTTCACCCAGACCAATGAAATGCCATGCTAGTAACAGTGCCTGTCACTACGAATCGTATTTGTCTTCAAAGCAATGACCCAGAGGTGGACACCTCTGTATCTCATCAAGTAGAAGAAAGCACCTGGTTGGAAACTAGTGGAAATGCCTGGGAGAACCCACTTGTCCTGGTGGACAGTTGAGATAATCAAGGGAATGTTCAGTATAACTCATAGAACTCAGGACAGATCTCAACTAATGGTAGTTGAGATAAGCAAGACTGTATTGTACAATGAATGCACAAATTTTAATGACTCAGAGGCTTGGAAGGTTGCAAGGTTCTGTGGTCCAGTGGCTAGAACAGTAGACTGGGATTTGGGAGACCTGGGTTTTGTTCACTGATCTGCTATGTGATTGTTACCAAATTGCATAATTTCTCTCTGCCTCGGTTTCCTCATCTGTTAAAATGGGGATAATACTGCTTACTTTCTTTTGTAGAGTACTTTGAAATCTCTGGATGAAAGGTGCTACATAATTATATGGTGCAGACTTCAGCCCCAAGTGGGGGAGAGGTTCATATCTGACTGTTTCCTTGGTCAGTCAGAAACCCCAAATTAGATATGAGAAATATTTCAATATGAGGTGGTTTGATGTTGCTTACAATCATGTCACAGGGCTGTGGCTTTTTTTATCCTGTGCATGTAGGTTGTAAAACACTGACACTCCCTGGGTGGAGAGGGTTAATCAGTGAACTGTAGCACTGAATACTCAATGATTCAGACTGCCTCTTCCAGAATTCCTCCACTTTACATGTTTGTTTCAAGCCAAGGAAAGGCCTCAGATGCACAATTACAAGCCAGTGTGTGAGCACCTCAAAGGTTTGTGAAGGTCCAGATTAATATCTATAAATCTCACTCACCTATTTCAAACCTCACTTAAATGGAGAAAAACATGGAAATGTGCAGCTCCAGTCACTAACAAATTCCAGAAAGCCTTGCAGATTTGGAATGCTTGGAGAACTCCTCTGGTAGCATACAGGGGCTATCTTATGGCTAGCATCCAGGAGACAAATCCAACCCTCGTATTTGCAGATGGCATTTCATTGACTTTAGTGACATGGTGGCTGCTTATGTCAGTAGTGAATTTTGTCCCTGATTTTTAGCATGCAGGCTGCTTTTGGAGAATTAGAGGGTATGTCTACACTGCAGTTAAAAACCCCTGGGTGGCCTGTGCCAACTGACTTAGGCTTGGGCTCAGGGGCCATTTAATTGCAATGTAGATATTTGGGCTCAGGCTGCAGCCTGAGTTCTGGGGCCCTCCCACCTTGCAGGGTCCTAAAGCCTGGGCTTCAGCCCAAACCCAAATAGCCACACCTGTATGACCAAGTGGTTAAGGTGTTGGACTTAAGAGCCAATGGATGCATGTCTGTGTGGTTTCAAACTGTTTAGCTGCTGTTTCTGCTTTGGGTAGGGGGTTGGACTAGATGACCTCCTGAGGACCCTTCCAACCCTGGCATTCTATGATTCAATTAAACAGCCTCTCAGCCTGGGCCAGCTGCAGGTGTCTAATTGCAGTGTAGCCATACCCAGAATGAGAGAGAAAAGGGGTGAGACACCACCAACCAAGGCAAGTTTCCAGTTTGAACTCTCTCTGAGTCAGGAGTCTCGTAAGAACATAAGAATGGCCATACTGGTTCTGAGCGAAAAGGTCCATCTAGCCCAGTATCCTGTCTTCTGTCTGACAGGGGCCATTGCCAAGTGCCCCAGAGGGAATGAACAGAACAGGTAATCATTAAGCAATCCATCCTCTGTCACCCATTCCTAGCTTCTGGCAAACTGAGACTAAGGACACCATCCCTGCCCATCCTGACTAATAGCCATTGCTGGACCTATCCTCCATGAACTTATCTACTTCTTTTTTGTACCCTGTTATAGTCTTAGGGCAGGTCTACACTTACTTCCTGGTTCGGCGGCAGGCAATCGATCTTCTGGGATCGATTTATCGCGTCTTGTCTAGATGCGATAAATCGATCCCGGATCGATCCCGGAAGTGCTCGCCGTCGACGCCGGTACTCCAGCTCGGCGAGAGGAGTACGCGGCATCGACGGGGGAGCCTGCCTGCCGCGTCTGGACCCGCGGTAAGTTCGGACTAAGGTACTTCGAATTCAGCTACGTTATTAACGTAGCTGAATTTGCGTACCTTAGTTCGAAGTGGGGGGTTAGTGTGGACCAGGCCTTGGCCTTCACAACATCCTCTGGTGAAGAGTTCCACAGGGTGACTGTGTGTTGTGTGAAGAAATACTTCCTTTTGTTTGTTTTAAATCTGCTGCCTATTAATTTCATTTGGTGACCCCTAGTCCTTTCTTATTTACACTTTCTTATTTACTTTCTCCACACCAGAGACCTCTATCATATCCCCTCTTATTCGTCTCTTTTCCAAGCTGAAAAGTCCCAATCTTTCCTCATACGGAAGCTGTTCCATACCCCTAATCATTTTTTATTGCCCTTTTCTGAACCTTTTCCAATTCCAATATATCTTTTTTGAGATGGGGTGACCACATCTGCACGCAGTATTCAAGATGTAGGTGTACCATAGATTTCTATAGAGGCAATATGATATTTTCTGTCTTATTATCTATCCCTTTCTTAATGATTCCCAACATTCTGTTAGCTTTTTTGACTGCTGTTAGCTTTTTTGACTGCACATTGAGTGGATATTTTCAGAGAACTATCCACGATGATTCCAAGATCTCCCAACGTTTTATTCTTCAGTGAGAACGGCAGGTGTGCAGCACTAATGAAAATCAGGCCCCTTTATGCTGTTTCTCATAGAGCACTCAAAAACTAAAGACTCCAAAATCAGTGGCTAGTGTTGGAAAAGTTTGGTCTAAATCTCTGTGTCTCAGTGTCTCACCTTTGAAATGGGAATAATAAAATTTACCTACTTAATAGATGAGTTGCGAGACTCCATTCATTAATGTTTGCAAAATCTCTGGTGATCCACTGATGGAAGGCTCAATGGAAATGTGAAATAATATTATTTTATTGTTATTAATAATTGTTTAAAAAGATACATTGTAAAACCTTCCTATTGTTTATTATGACTTATTGCGCAAGATAGTTGCAAAATGTAGATCCAACATTGCTCATTAGCTTAGAACAGATGAAGGAAACCACACCTATTCCACAGTTGATACTCTTTCAGCCCTTAGTTTTATTTCTGGCTTTCCAGTCCGATTAGAATTTCTGTCTCTGTTCCTTTACACTGCAAATGCTTTGGGCTTGTTGTGGGTGGATCAAGAATCCTTTCTAAAGGATGGAAATGCAGGCAGAAGAAAACCAATTAATTCCTAGCAGAGAATAATCACTTTGCTGCTACCCCAAATTGCTTTTAAGACTTCCATCTGACAAGTGAAAATACTGAGAAATCAAACTGGCTGGTTTCATGTTGTGAGGTGGGGTGAGATTCAAAGTTCATAGATTTGATGCGTGGCTTTGGTCTAAAATATTGCAAGTTTTGGCTTTTATGCAAGATTAATTTCTGATAATTCTTGGCTCCAGCCTGGCCAGAAAACACTTCAAGAAGAGCCTTTCTCAGCGTTATTTCTGAACCCTTGCTTTTAGGTTAACACCTGGAATACAAAAATATAGGGGAGGTGGAAGTGAAAAATCCCTAAAAGGAATAAGCCAATTGACTTTATTCAGTTTTATTTTGAGCAAAGATTTATGCTGTAGAAAGAGGTTGGGATAATTTATCCAAAGCAATTTGTCCATCCCTAGTTTCAATATGACAAAAGCATTTTGCTGCCCCATGCTGACAGATGGGACAGCTCTCTCTACTGATTGACCCAGTCTCAGAGGGTAATACGTGGAAGTTTCTTGACAGGGAGTGTGGTGTATGTGCTACACTATGAAAGATTGTGTTGGCATAAGTCACTAGCTCTTAGTAGTTGCTTGGTTACAGATGTCCTCTCCTCAAGATATGATCAAACTAATGAGTTCTGATGAACAAATATAAATACACCTCTACCCCGATATAACGCGACCCGGTATAACACAAATTTGGATATAACGCGGTAAAGCAGTGCTCCGGTGGGGCGGGGATGCGCACTCCGGTGGATCAAAGCAAGTTCGATATAACGCGGTTTCACCTATAATGCGGTAAGATTTTTTGGCTCACGAGGGCAGCGTTATATCAAGGTAGAGGTGTAAAGAAAAATGTGTGCAGATTTGCTTAGATGAAAACCCTAAATGCACTTTGTTCCTGCCCTTTTTTGTTGTCTGTTCATGAATATACTAGCAAATAGGTTTATTGTCAGGAGTGTTAATTGGAACAGAATTTTTAAGCAATCATTGGAAAATATTTATAGAAAGCAAATTTCAGATTAATAAATTGTAAGTATTTGTATGGGACACCTTATTCTAAGAGTAATGTAGATCTAACCAGGGAACAGAACAATACCCATAGGACCAGTGAGCACAGTCAAACCTAGCTAAAAGCACTTTAATTGCCCTGAACAAGCTTCAGAGCAAGCATAGGTTGCTGAAATGACTTATTGATTAATTATGAGCAGTAAATGCAGTTTAGAGAATTCTGATCTCTTCACAATTAATTTACCAACAGAAAATAAAAAGGTGAAATTTTTTGAATTAGTTAGTTGCTCCTAGGAATGCACCCAGCTCTAGTTCTGATGATGTGTTGCTTCTAAGTGTTGTGTTTCTTTGGTTGAGCTTATTGTCACTTGATAGCTTGTAGGGGAAATTACATGGGAAGAGTTTCTCTGGACAGTTTGGCTCTGGCATCAAAAAAGCAATGTGGTCTCTGACAGGGCCGGCTCTGGCTTTTTGGCCGCCCCAAGCAAAACAAAAAACAAAAAAAAGGGGGGGCCGCCAGAACGGCAAAGCAAAAAAAAACACAAACCTGCGGCGCGGCCGAGCGCGGGTGCAGGGGGACCGGCTGGGGGGGCAGGCAGCAGGCGGGAGAGAGACAGGGCCGGCTCTGGCTTTTTTGCCGCCCCAGGGCGGCAGGAGCGGAACAAGAAAAAAAAAAAAGCGGCCGTGCCGCCCTACGATTGGGCAGAATGCCGCCTCCAACAATCTGCTGCCCCAAGCACCTGCTTGCTCAGCTGGTGCCTGGAGCCGGCCCTGGTCTCTGAGACAGGGTAATGGACTTTCAGACCTGAGTTCTACTGCTGGCTCTGTGACTTTGTCCAAGTCAAGGAATCATACAAATATAGGGCTGGAAGGGCCATTGTGAGGTCACCTGGCCTATTGCCCCGTGCTGAGGCAGGACCAACAAAACCTAGACCAGGTATTTGTACCTGTTCTTAAAAACAGCCAAAGATTGGGATTCTACAGTCTCCCTTGGAAGCCTGATCCAGTGCTTAACTATCCTGTGTGACAGACCCAGACCAGTGGGGTACAGGAGTCTGGTAGAGGACAAATATACTGGTCACTGGATGAGTAGTTTTCTGTTCCCTGAGTGACCAGAGCAGGGGCTGCACTAGAGTAATCAGGAACCTGCTAGAACCAGTTAAGGCAGGCAGGCTAATTAGGACACCTGGAGCCAATTAAGAAGAAGCTGCTAGAATCAATTAAGGCAGGCTAATCAGGGCACCTGGGTTTTAAAAGGAGCTCACTTCAGTTTGTGGTGTGAGTGTGAGGAGCTGGGAGCAAGAGGCGCAAGGAGCTGAGAGTGAGAGGGTGTGCTGCTGGAGGACTGAGGAGCACAAGCGTTATCAGACACCAGGAGGAAGGTCCTGTGGTGAGAATAAGGAAGGTGTTTGGAGGAGGTCATGGGGAAGTAGCCCAGGGAGTTGTAGCTGTCATGCAGCTGTTACAGGAGGCACTAGAGACAGCTGCAGTCCACAGGGCCCTTGGCTGGAACCCGGAGTAGAGGGCGGGCCCAGGTTCCCCCCAAACCTCCCAATTGACCTGGACTGTGGGTTCTTCCAGAGGGGAGGGTCTCTGGGCTGTTCCCCAACCCACATGGTGAATCTCTGAGGCAAAAAAATCCGCCAATAAGTGCAGGACCCACCAAGATAGAGGAGGAACTTTGTCACAATGTCTATATACTGCATATGTAAGTGTAAATGTACAATATCATTTTAAATGGCAAAACATCATTAGTTAAGAACCTATTACTTGGTTGATACAGTTAAATGTGACCTTTTTAAAAAAAATTGAATGACTGGAAAATCTTTTAATAAAAGTAGTGTTTTCCTTTGTGAAAATGTGACACTGATTTATTTTTATTTTTTTAGTTATTGTGCTCTTTCATTAGTTAAAGATTTTGTTAAAATTTAAACAAACAAGCTCAACCAACCCATGCCCCCAAAATTAAACAGCTGTATCCTCTGAAAAGTGTAGCAACCTCAGGGAAATTTCAGGAAAATGCCAAGCTGGCTTTTCAAATCAGCGCTTCATTTTCACAATACACCATAAGGTCCCACAAATGACACAAAAGAAATGGCAGCCTTTCTTAGTTGAGGATATTGTTCATATCCTTTTATTTTTTTAATAAAAAGTAGTTTATGAATTTTATCAAACCAGAATTAATTGATTAAAATATTGTTAAATACATTTGTAAAATACAAAGTGGGTTGAACATATTCACTGTGCTGTGTAAGCGCTATATGAGAATTAAAACCACAGAGAGAGGTCTACTTGCTTGATTCTCCATTCTCTGTCCTTGTGGGAGAACCATCAGGGTTCCTATAGCGCGTGAGAAAAGAATGATTTTATATGTTAAACTTCTATGAATAAGTCAGGACCTGTTGGGAGAGGGTAAAATTTCCATTTTTAAAATGTTACACTACTTGCAAACCTTCATTCCTTACTGGTTCCAGAATATCCACTGAATAAAATATGGTTACACACTGAAAATTGATTCCATAAGAATGACATGTGCATTCCTTATTTATTCTTTACAATGACTGGCCAAGCAAATTTCCTAGCTTACAATTCAAGGTGACATACTTAACTGCCAACTCTGTAAACTCCATCTGAGACATGAAAACTGTGTTTGTATTCATCACCAGTTAAAAAAAACAGATTACTCATTCATTTGACTATTTTGTTGATTCTGTGTGACGCAATCAGAATCCAGGTCACTCTCTCATAGCTAGTTGTTGTAATTCAGGGGGGTAACCGGAATAAAAATTTGAGTGTGTCACTAAAGAAAGCACATGCGACCCTGAGACACATAGAGGGGATGCTGTATGAGGAGTAAGGAGGCCCAGTGTTTACATCTATAGTCATGTTCTGCCAATTTCACTTTAATGGGTTCATTACTATGCAATTTCCAGTATTCAGTACCATACCATTACTAACAAATTTCAGATGCCATTGGGTTTCCGTTGGGATTTAACAAAAGATATGACATTATTTGCATTATTGAAATAATTTAATGCATAAAAACTGTCCAGTAATGATACAAAAGTTACATTATGTTCAAACTTTATGTATTTTGGTAAAGATAAAGATTACTTGCATAGTAAATCCTCTAGTCTGGCAAAGACTATGGAGTTAACTCTGCCCATAAAAGGTCATACAGGCAACTCATTGATTAAACTTTCTGTCTCCTGAACAGCTCCCTCTGTATATTCTAAGCTAAGCTACAACGTTACAGCCCTGTCCTCTGCCTCTGGTCCCTCAGTAGCAGCTTGCTACTGGGCTGGTTCAGCTATGAGCCTGTTAAGAATGCTGCAGGCCTCTAGGAAGTGCCGCTATCCATTCATGCTTTTATCCTCTCCATTCTTGTCTTCTCTCCGGTCTTCACAATGAAGAAGTCTGGAGTGGTCAGTGCTGCAAACTCAGTGCAGACCATTGACCATCGGAGGTAGGCCCACCATTCATCAACATTAGCTCACCTCATTGACACCTGCCCGAGTCTCTCAAGCTGCAGCTATTCCATTCCCAAGCTCGATAACTCTTTGCTCCATAGGGATCTCCTCCCAAGGGGATCTGAACAGCCAAAGGGATCTCCTCC
>NW_020664661.1:1675203-1693738 GCF_002925995.2 Terrapene triunguis | reverse complement strand
CGCCGCCCCCCTCCAGGTGCCGCCCCAAGCACCAGCTTGGGTGCCTGGTGCCTGGAGCCGGCCCTGGACACAATAGCTGGGGTCATCATGATACCTGCTTTCAATGCTCCTTGGATTAGAGTAATGTTTCATATGCTTCTATTTTTCTTTTGACTCTGGCTAAACAAACAGTTCATGTGCTCACAAATCCCGTTCATAATGTAAAGCGTCGGTAAACTTGTGTCTGTTGTATTGCCCTTTATGATTTGCCTTTGGAAAGTGACACAGTGGTTCTGTCTGGGGGCTTTCACAGGGTCAGGATGACATCATCTGCATCCAGTTCAAACACTGTTATATTGAATAAGAGGCAGAGCTGTCTCATGGCTGGAGCAAGGGGGCCTGGAATGGGGAGAGTTGTGTTCTGTCCCTGACTCTGCCACTGATGCAGATCTATCTTGGATGGTAACAAAGACATACCTGGCCTCTCCTCTAAGAAGTGCTCAGCCTAGCAAGTGCTCTTGTTACACCAGTCTGTATTCGCTCTTTTCTGTGTCTGACTTTCCCAGAAGTGCTAATTTACTGTGGCATGGGGTGGTGTGCTAAATGTCATCTCAGATGTTAGAAAAACAGCAATTAGCAATGTAACATTCAATTACTTGCCTTTGTTAATGCAGCCCCAGCAGGAAAGCAGGCCTGGAAGTGGAGCAGGAAAACGGGGCATTTCAGGGGGCAGGTGTTTGCTGTAAAAAGTACAAACTCCTATTCACAAAACTTTAGCAAATGGGTAAAGGAGAATCACCGGCAGCCAGCATTAAGATCCATAGTCCTATCCACTTAGACAGGAGATATTGGCTTATTCCTAGTCAGCTGAGCCACTGTTATTGTTATCAACTAAAACATTATGAGCCTGATTTTCAAAAGAACTTAGCTCCCATGTAGGCACCAACATTCATGAAAGCTCGGCATGTTGGCTGCTGTGCTGTTTCTAGTCTCTTAAGTATTTTAGTTTTATCACAGTTCTCCTCATTTTGCCCTGCAATAATGCCTGCTCTCTTGGGCAGAGATGATTCAATGACTCTGACCTCAAGTTTCAAAACTAAACTTGAATTACACCAGAACTGACTCTGCAATTCACCATCCTGAGGCAGAGAAAAGGTCCAATCCTTGCTTCCCATTAAGTCAGTTACATTGGTGCAAGGGCTGCAAAGCATTTGCAGAACCTCACTGGAGAAAAACCCCATTGCTGAAGGCCTGTCTGGCTAAGCTCACAGCCAGCTCTGCTGGCTCTCTCCCCAACATGAGAACCCTTAGTGCAGGGACTGTTCCAGGAGGGGTAACCAGGTCAGCCCTGTGCCATGGCTATTTCCTGGCTGTTGCAAGGTGCCTAGGAGCATGGATAGCCAGGCACAAATTAGGGTAGCCAGACTCTGCACTGAACTGGCTCCCAGAAGCACCAGTATGGGATAGGGACAGGCAGACAGATCTCTCGCTCTGTGTCCTGGACAGGGAGGAATCAGGGCTAAAGTGATTACCTAGCCCTCTACTGTATGTTGACCTTTTGGGTGAAAATGACAGAGCCAAGGAAGGCTCTGTCTGCTTTTAGTGGATTTATGCTTTGCACTCACAGAACACTTTCTAACTTCAAAGTGTTGACAAATATTAGCTCATCCTTGCAACCTCCCTACAAGTCACTCTTGCAGATTGCTGTTTTTCAGGGTAAGGATTCTTTCTGGGGAGACTGCTGAGTAAAGTATCATAATTCTCTCCCCTCCCCAACCCATGCTTATACTAGCCATCATGGGGAGGAAAAGATTTTGTGCCTGAGCTACTAAATTTTCTTGGCAGTCTTGCAAAGATGCTACAAGTTTTTATCCCCCTTCTACTCATCAGGTGAGAGAGGAAGGAGCTGGTGAGGCAAGGTGACTCACCCAAGGCCCTCCAAGGAAGCTGTGTCCCAGGTGGATTTAGAGCTCAGGAATTCCTGGCTCCCCAGTCCCGTGCTCAGAGCACTAGAATGTCTAGCTCTTAAGGATTCCATGTGTCCCATCTCGAAGAGTAGAGGGCTGCCTGGTGTCCTTGGTGATAACTTATGTCTCCCACCTGTGAAACACTTGGATATCAGACAGCCTGTCTTTTGTCCGTGGAGGGTTCTAGGCTCAGATCTTAAGCATCAAACTTCTACTCAGGGGTGCTGGGACAGGAGGCTATGCCCTCCCACTTTTTACTGGCTGTAAGGGCGAGCAACGGGAGGAGGGGGTGGAGAGAAGCAAGCAGGGGGCAAGGTCTTGGGGGGGAAAAGGCAGTGTGGAGCGGTGTCTTGGGGGAAGGTGCGGTGCGAGGGCGGGGGCTCAGGGAGAAGGGATGGTGTGAGCGGGACATGGCCATAGTTCCAGCGCCTGTGGCACCCCCACTTTTAGGACTCTTCCCCCGCTCTTGCTTCTATTGCAGTCAATGGGAGTTAGGTGCCTAAATAGTTTTGAGAATTTGGGCTTTAGTCCTTCTCTGAAATTAAAGGCTGAGATTTCCAAACCTGCCTTTGAGAATTTAGTGCCTAGTTCTGACTGGATTTGGGGCCTACCACCCTTATGCTCCATTGAGAATCCCAGACACAATGTGTTCTCTCTTTGGTAGCAGGAGCTAGTCACTCTTTTCTCAGGCAGGTTGCCATATTTTCATCCAATGACTTCCCTTTGGAGTCCCATTTGAATTAATTTGGGGTATTCCTGATTAAGTGGATAGGGGTGAGGCTAAGAAAATGAAATTACTTTTCTGTGACGTCTAATATACACCTCTACCCCAATATAACGTGACCTGATATAACACGAATTTGGATATAATGTGGTAAAGCAGCGCTCCAGGGGGCAGGGCTGTGCGCTCCAGCAGATCAAAGCAAGTTCGTTATAATGCAGTTTCACCTATAACACGGTAAGATATTTTGGCTCCTGAGGACAGTGTTATATCGGGGTAGAGGTGTAGTTAATTTTTAAAACCTCTGAAGGGGGAGAAGAAAGACATTGACTTGGACCAATACTGTTGCTCAAGAGAAAAGATCACGAAAGATCCTGCTATTTTGAGGTAGGTGAAAATCCCTGTTGGTTTCAATGGGATTTCTTGCTACTTGCAGGCATCAGATCAGACCCTGAGTGGGTTGATTTAAATGTGTTTTTTCTGCAGGGGGGCTCTTTGGGGCAGGGACTGTCTTTGTTCTGTTTGTCCTGCGCCAAGCACAACGCAGTCCTGGTCCATGGCTGGGGCTCTTCAGCACCACTGCAATACACATAATAAATAATAGCTTGTGAAATGTAGGGTGAATTAGGTAGGGATCTTCTCCCCTCCACTTCAATGATCTGTTCCCAGGCTCCAGACATTGAATTAATTACCAACCAAGGAGTGAATTTCCCTCATCTCGTCTCCTTATTTTTCTGTGGTTTGTGTTATCCCTAGATTAGACAGTGATGGGCATATGAAAATGCCTTCGATTACAATTTGCTAACTGGTTTCAGAGTTACAACATACTTTTAATTCTGTCTGCCCCTTCAAGACCTTACTGTGGGTTCCCACCCTTCCTCCTAACAATTTCACCATGCCTGGAATTAGGAGTGACGGAAGCCTGCAACAAGTGCAGAAAGGGGATACCACATCCCTTGATCAAGTATCAGGGGGTAGCCGTGTTAGTCTGTATCTACAAAAACAACAAGGAGTCTGGTGGCACCTTAAAGATTAACAGATTTATTTGGGCATAAGCTTTCGTGGGTAAAAACCTCACTTCTTCGGATGCAAGAAGAAACATCCCTTGATGTTTCACCCGAGCCTTAGCCATCTGGCTAGCCCAGCGCGGAAGCTGCCTGGTGGATGAAGAGTAAGTCTGATTGCACTCTTATCAGCCCTCCTTGTTTTTTTCCAGTGCAAAGCACAGACCCTTTCCATTTTTGCTGTTGCGTTGGTGAGAAGGAATCATTTGTGAGGCTTGCCAACTGAGCTTTGCCGGAGTGGATGATTCCAGAGCCATTCTAATGAGGTGGGAGGAAACACAGCCCATTGGCCAGCTGCTCATGTGTCTGTGAAGTCAGGACTTCATGCAACAGAAAAACAGAGCAGCAAATCTGCAGCATGTAGTGTTCTCGGAGCAAGGAAGCTGTCGATTCATTTGCAAGGTAAGATCATCTATGCATTTAACTTTTTCATCAAGCCAGACCTTTTCCAGGTGTGGTAGCTAGTAATTCAACTCCCCCCCCCCCACCGCATTAAGGAATCCCGAGGGGTCCATTTTATTACTGAGGCCATCGTAGCTAGGACGACCAGGTGTTCTGTAAAAGGCCAGCATGTTGTAGGATTTTAGTCTCGTCTCTGTATTCTAGACATTGTTGTGTTGCACCACGATTTTTATACAAATCGAAGATTTATTACAGAGCCTTTAGGTTAAGGAGATTGCAGATGTAGACTTTGGAAAGACTTTGTAATCATGGCTTTAAACAGAAATGGAATTTTGGTTTTGGTGTGGGCACAAATAGAACATCCCGGTTAACACAAGGGGAAATACACACATACGTGCTCTGCGTGTGTTTGGACTGAGTAAACTACATCTGCTGTGGAAAGGCTTCATCTCCCAGCCCTGGGAGAGCTAAAAGCAGGATGTATGTATTACAGTTGTTCATTCATTAGTGGCTGCAGATAATGCAATTATCAAGTCAGCAGTGCATGAATGCCGCCGTGCGTGCTGCACACCGAGAACACTGTACTTCGGGGAATCGACACTTGCTGTAGTTTGAATAAAATACAAGGCTGGAAGGAGGAAATGTCTCTGTGGGTGGGGAGGGGGCTATTGGTTAATCTAGATCACTCCATTGTTCCCAAGGATTGGTATGGTCCGTGCATTCCCGTGGAGAGACCTGTCCATAAAAAATTCAGGAGTGGAAAAAAAAAAAAGCAACAGCTTCAGGTATCCCTGTTGCCTGACGGATGGGGTAGATGTCTTGGTGCTTGTGAATTCACAGCATTTTAATTATGTCCCCGCATGGAAAGGGCTGTATTTACAGTCCACTCTTTTATTTACATATCAGATCCTGCATCCCTGGTGTTTCTGCTCCTGTTGTAAGGTGTCTTGGGGACGGTGAGAAATCACCATTGTGTTTTGCCACGAGCAAGAATATCACTTGTTTGTTTATTAGCCTATTAGGGTAATGGGAAAGCCATTCCTGCCCTGCTGTGCAGATCTCATTTCAGCAAAACTGCCTGTTCTCCAGCTTGTACGCGTTTGATTTTTAAACAGTGAGTGTACTGTGCTCATGCCAAGCCTACGGCTGCTATGCCTCCAAACTGCCTGTCGTTAGTTCCTAAAGCAAAAGCTCCACTTAGAGTGGAACCTGGAACTTCATGAATGGGATTTGCCCAAGCAAGGGTGTGCTGTGTACCTATCTAAGGGAAGAGAGGGAATGGTTTACTGACTTTTAGCTGCTGCTGTGCTCCTGCACTCAGTATTTCTGTTCTGCTTGTGTTGGCACTGCTCTCCCTGAACTATAATTTGTACAGTAGTGCTTTAAAAATCTATATTATTCAAGATCAGGACCCCTGGTGCTAGGTGCTGTACAGACACATAGTGAGAGACACTCCTTGCCCCACGGAGCTTACAGTCAGAGACAAGACAGACAAAGGGTGAGAGGAGAAACAGAGGGCCAGGGAGGTTAAGTGGCTTGCCCAAGGTCAAGTAGTAGCTCAGTAGCAGAGTTGGGAATAGCTCCCATGTCTCCTGAGTCCCCAGGCTAGTGCTCTAACCATGTTGCTTCTCTTATACTAGCATTGATACTTTAGTGATTCTGTTGCACTGGTTCTTCACTCACACTCTTTCTGTTTAGATAGGTTGTTTAGATTTATTGATTATCTTAAAATATGCAGAGTGTTTTAAAGATGGTCTACTCTATAAAGCCAACCCCAGTACAGTAAATCTATAGAGAAACATGCAAATACACTGTGATGTTTAGACAGTCAAAACCACAATTATTGTGCCACCTTTAGAACACAGACTTATTCCACAACACACACACATTCTATCCAGAAAAAAAGCGGTTTCTAATATGTTCTGTATGCATGGAGGGCTAAGCTAGAAATCAGAAAAGTATGTTCAAAATGAGTATTTTCAGGTGCCTCGTCCCTCAGTAATAATTGCACAGGTGATGTTGAGAGTACAAAATTACAGGAGTATGACAAGGGGAGATAATGTGATAAGCAGGTTTCTTCTTGCACGTTCTCCACTTGCTGTTGAGGGAAAGGGTGCGAGGGCTGGGGAGATGTCAGTGAAATGTTGAAGCATACTGAAAATGCTGAATTACCACGGTGGCAGCTTTAGAGAAGGGAGCATCTGAGGAAAGGTTTAAATTACTGTTCTTCACTTAATTACATTTCTTATTTTGAAAAGACTGCTATATGTGAGAGTATTTGTGGGGAGAGTCATCATTCAAAGACAGGGTTGGGCAACAATTGTTGGTCCTTGAATTTAGTTATCCTACTTAATATCACCACAGCTGCTTTGCTTATTCATTTATGAAATGGATAGGAAATGATTTGCTTTGCTGATATCTTGCAGCAGTGAGCTCCACTGGTTAATTATCTATTGCCTAAACTCCCTAAAGTGTTGCTTTGGATCTGCTTTAAATGTTTGGCTCTTAATTTCATTGAGTGCCTCTTTGTTTTTGCCTTATAAGACAGGGTAAATGGGAATACCAAATTAGCCTTATTGATTTGTTTTGTTTGTTTGAAAGCTAAGGGCTCTGTCCTTTTTGGCTGCTCCACATTGATGGAATCTATTCTCTCGCTGCACTTTTCTTTACATTAAGCCAGGGGAATGTCTACAAGTCCAGTGGTCTGATCCTGAAACCTTCATTCACATGCATAAGCCCATTGACCTTAGTGGCACTATGCACATGAAGACACATTGCAGGATTGGGCCCTATACTACCTATATATTGTTTATGCCACAAGGGTTAAGGCTAGGTCAGCACATGCATTACACAATGTGATTTGTATGACAGTAGAAGCCCCAGCTGAGACCAAGGCCCCATGGTGCTGTATGAACATATAGCACGAGGCAGGCCTGGCCCGAAGAGCTTACAATCGAGGCAGACAAAGTAAAGAACGGAAGGAGAAAGAGGCATAGAACATTTCCCAAGGCCAGTGACAGAGCCGGGAGCAGAACTCCCAGGCCAGTGGCCTGGTCACTAGATCGTGCTGCCTCCCAGTGACACAGCTTTCTGCTTTCCCTAGAAAGTCATTCTGGAGGGCATCTCCAGGCACTCCCACATGTAGCTATATCTTCACCACTGCCAAAGGGTCTGCTCTGAAGTACCCCTCCCCCCGGCAAGATGAAGACGTTTAGCTGTGGGAGTTGGCTCCAAGCACCAGCCACGAGGGAGAGCAATGATAAATGTGTTCCATGTGCCCATGAGGTAGCTCCAATGCTTCTACAGCTCTCCTGGCTGGGGCAATTGAGACTGAACTACAGACAAGCATTGATGGAAGCTGCTCCTAAATTTACAGCTAGCCCTGCCTAGTTTATTTGTAATCTGGCCATTAAATCTTCTTTCTGGGCAAGAGGTCATCTAGTCCAGTGTTTTTCAAACACTGGGTTGCGACCCAGTACTGGGTCATAGAATGTAAGATGCTGGGTCGCGGCGGCTCTGGTCAGCACCACTGACCGGGCTGTTAAAAGTCCCATCGGCGGTGCTGCCTGGCTAAGGCAGGCTAGTACCTACCTGTTCTGATACCATGCTGTGCCCTGGAAGTGGCCAGCAGCAAGTCTGGCTCCTAGGAGGGGAGGGGCACAGGGCTCCGCGTGCTGCCCCCACCCCGAGCACCAGCTCCGCACTCCCATTGACCAGGGGATGGTGCCTGCGGGTGAGAGCCGCGTGGAGCTGCTTGCACACCTCCGCCAAGGAGCCGGACCTGCTGCTGGCCACTTTCGGGACACAGTGCAATCCGTGGTGCCAGGACAGGCAGGAAGCCTGCCTTAGCACCCCCACTGCGCCGCTGACCAGGAGCTGCCCGAGGTAAGCCCGCACCCCTATCCTGCACCTCAACCCCCTGCCCCAACCCTCATCCCCCCCAAACCTAGAGCCCCTTCCTGCACCCCAAACCCCTCATCCCCAGCCCAGAGCTCTGACCCCCTCCTGCATCCCAACCCCCTGCCCCAGCCCTGAGCCCCCCCACCCCAAACTCCTCATCTCCAGCTCTGTTGGGTTGCGGGCATCAACAATTTTCTTCTACTGGGTCGTCAGAAAAAAAGTTTGAAAACCACTTATCTAGTCCAGTCCCCTGCACTCATGGCAGGACTAAGTATTATCTAGACCAGTGGTTCCCAAACTTGTTCCGCCGCTTGTGCAGGGAAAGCCCCTGGCAGGCCGGGCCAGTTTGTTTACCAGCCACGTCTGCAGGTTCGGCCAATCGTGGCTCCCAGTGGCCACGGTTTGCTGCTCCAGGCCAATGGAAGCTGCTGGAAGCGGTGCGGGCTGAGGGACATACTGGCTGCCGCTTCCAGCAGCTCCCATTGGCCTGGAGCAGTGAACCGCAGCCAGTGGGAGCCACAATTGGCCGAACCTGCGGACGCGGCAGGTAAACAAACCGGCCCGGCCCACCGGGGCTTTCCCTGCACAAGCGGCAGAACAAGTTTGGGAATCGCTGATCTAAACCATTCCTGGCAGATGTTTGTCTGACCTGTTCTTAAAAATCTCCAGTGATGAATATGAATGAATATTAACACAAGTCCTTGAGGCTCATAGTTGTGGGTAGGTTGTTTTATTCCGATGGGTTTACCATCCTTATTGGGGAGGCTAGGAGGTTAGAGCTTAAACTTTCCGGCCAAGATTTTTAGAATTGGAATCTAAAGTTTAGGCTCCTAAATCCTTATTAAGAGCCTAAACAAGGAATCAAATTTTCCAAAATGGAGAGTACCCAGAATCTCATACCCCTGATTGATATAGCTACATGCCAATATAACATTTCAGTGTATACCAGACCTATGGCATGGAAAGACAAAGTGATTACTAATGAGGTGAAAGGTTTGAATGGTCAGTAAATTCGCACCAGACTCTGGTTTTGCTGAGTCTTTTGTTTTTGTTTTTCTCCTCACTTCATTTTTCTCCATACTGGCTTGATCACCCCTGGAAGACTTTGGAGTCTACTCAGTAAGAGGTGTCAGCCTCACACTTTGAGCGACGCAATTGAATAACAATATGTCTCAAGGGAAAACCCCATATAACTTACTGGGTAACCATAATTAGAGTAATTACTTCCGCAGACTTAATTCCACATCCATGCAGTTTAACATGTTTGCAGTTTTCTTGTTTACTTCCTGTCCTAAATGTTATGCAGTGTTTTGTGTGTTGTTCCAACATTCTGCCACAAAGGTGGCTGCATTTTAGGAGTGGATGAAACAATCCTTGTATATCCATTGTCAAGCTTTTAAGGATGCATTGAGGTCTAAAGTTTAACCTCTTTACAAACATTACAAGCTTTGTAGCAAAGAGGCCCTAGTGTAAAATACGAAGTATTGATTTATTGTTAGGAATACCACTGAAATAATTTACGCTTCCTGTTATCCCAAGAACCTGCAGAGAATTCATCCAGTAACACTATGGATGGGAATCTTCAATGGCCCTGTCATCTTAGGTACATAGGAAACAAAATAGCAGTAATGCAGTTGACCCATTAACGTGATTCATAGCCATATTGGTCTTTCTAGGAACAAGATGTTTACAAAATATTGCCAATATGTGTGCCCCCCAAAGGACAGATGGACCATTCTGGCCTTGAATAAATCAGATAGACTTTACCAGCTCTAGCAAAGTTTGGCTGATTTTTTTTTTCTTAAAATAAAATAAATTAAGTTAGAATGATGTTTTTTCATGATGGCAGTGTCTGGATGAGGGAATTGGTAATGGGATACAGAACCTTTTACCTTTGTAACCAGTTTAAATTTGACCCCGGTCAGTAAGGACCAAAAGTTCATCATCATCATCATGGCAAATCCCAAAGGAACGTAATGTCCTTGCAGATTGGGTGCCACCTGGATTGAAGGACCAGAAACTGCTTCTGTTCAGTTATTTCTATTGGTTTCCCTAGTGCCCACTCCATATCCCTCACAAGCCACCATAAGTGGCACTATCTGGTACCCTAGATGGCAGTCTCAGCAGAGCAGCCAAGAGAGGTCAGTCCTCAAGCCTAAATCCACTCTGAGAGTTGGTCTTTCCAAGTCAAGGAGGGGTGAGGCACATTAGTAACGTGATGAAAAGCCTCCTTTCAGGGCCCTGGGAGCAGACGGGAGGAAGAGGCCAGGTTTAGGTTCTGCACAACTGGAATTTTAACAGAAGCTTGAGTTATTCTGTGTTCTACCCCAGCACAAGCACAAGCCCAAGGTGCAGTGGCTAGTGTGGTCCAAGAGAAGGTTATATAAGCTCTGGGAAGGAATAGCAATAGGATTGTTCCTGTTTGATGCAAGATGTTAGGTGAGATGATCTAAGGGATCCATGAAGATGGGACACTGGGTGGGGAGGGCTCTGAGTTACTACAGTGAATTCTTTCCCAGGTATCTTCCTGCTGGGTCTTGCCCACATGTTCAGGGTCTAACAGATCGCCATATTTGGGTCGGGAAGGAATTTTCCCCCAGGTCAGATTGGCAGAGACCCTGAAGGTTTATTGCTTTTTTCTGCAGCATGGGGCATGGGTCACTTGCAGGTTTAAACTAGTGTAAATGGTGGATTCTCTGTATCTTGAAGTCTTTAACCCATGATTTGAGGACTCCAGTAACTCAGCCAGAGGTTAGGGGTCCATTTCAGGAGTTGGTGCAACTCTGTGGCCTGCAATGTGCAGGAGGTCAGACTGGACGATCACGTTGGTCCCTGCTGACCTTAAAGTCTGTGAGTCTAAATATGCCATGTTCACTGTGGATCATGGAGCATCCTTGAAGCTGTCTCAGTCGAGGTGCATATGCGGACTTTTGTCTGTCATTAATGGTATTTAAACAAGGAGATGTACTAAATTGTAAACAGGGTGATCTGTTTAACCCATAAAGATAACTATTTGCTCCCATTCCCTTCTGATTGGGGCTGTGCAAACACGGGAAAAATATTTGCAAGTGTTTGTTCAAATAAGACATGTCTTTGCTATTATTATTTAACTCCCCTTCATTGGCTCAGTTTTCGGAACTGTTTATAGGACAGTTTTTGCTCCCTAGAATGTTCATGTTGCTGAATACCTGTGTGAAATGGACTTGCTTCAGAAGTACTCGACATCCATAAGAACGGCCATACTGGGTCAGACCACAGGTCCATCTAGCTCAGTATCCTGTCTTCCGACAGTGGCCAATGCCAGGTGTCCCAGAGGGAATGAATAGAACAGGTAATGATCCCGTTGCCCATTCCTAGCTTCTGGCACACAGAGTCTGGGGACACCATCCCTGCCCATCCTGGCTAATAGCCATTGATGGACCTATCCTCCATGAAATTATCTAATTCTTTTTTGAACCCTGTTATAGTCTTAGCTTTCACAACATCCTCTGGCAAAGAGTTCCACAGGTTGACTGTGCATTGTGTAAAGAAATACTTCCTTTTGTTTGGTTTAAACCTGCTGCCTATTAATATCATTTGGTAACCCCCTAGTTCTTGTGTTATGAGAAGGAGTAAATAACACTTCTTTATTTACTTTCTCCACAGCAGTCATGATTTTATAGACCTCTATCATATCCCCCCTTAGTCGTCTCTTTTCCAAGCTGAAAAGTCCTAGTCTTATTAATCTCTCATATGGAAGCCGTTCCATACCCCTAATAATTTTTGTTGCCCTTTTCTATACCTTTTCCAATTCCAATATACTCTCTTTTTTGAGATGGGGCGACCACATCTGCATGCAGTATTCCAGATGTGAGTGTATCATAGATTTATACACAGGCAATATGATATTTTCTGTCTTATTATTTATTCCTTTCTTAATGATTCCCATCATTCTGTTCACTTTTTTAACTGCTGCTGCACAGTGAGTGGGTGTTTTCAGAGACCTATTCACAATGACTCCAAGATCTTTCTTGAGTGGTAACAGCTAATTTAGATCCCATCATTCTATATGTAGAGTTGGGATTATGTTTTCCAATGTGCATTACTTTGCATTTATCAGCATTGAATTTCATCTGCTATTTTGTTGCCTTTTGTGAGATCCCTTTGTAACTCTTCGCAGTCTGCTTTGGACTTAACTATCTTGAGTAGTTTTGTGTCATCTGCAGATTTTGCAACCTCACTATTACCCGTTTTTCCATCTTGAAGGCTGCCATCTTGTGTTTGGGAATCAGCCAGTCAGGGCGCAGAAACCATAGCATGTGACTCAACTGACCAGTCACACAGTTCAAATAGCAAATAATGGGAGAAATTTGACAGTTTGCCAGTGGCCAAAGAGCTGAACTATGTTTAAATAAACCACTGGATGAAGAATTTAAGATAATACCGGCTCAGAAAAGCTTCCTGCTTCTAACCCCATCTCCAGAAGACAGGCAAAATTTGTGAGTGTGTCCCCCCCCCCCCCTCCAATCTGTTGATCTTTGCGGTCAGCTGCAGACTTCAGCCTTGAACTTCTCCGAGACTACCCATGTGCAATCCAGTATTTGTCAGTGCTGCTTCCTGCTCCAGGAGTTGTGCCCGCTTTTCTGTTTCAAGCCAGTTTGTTCTTTTATCCTCTGCCCACAGATTTCCCCAGGGGACCTCTTCAATTAGGAGGTTGGATATTTGACCATAGTTAGCTGTCTACCCCTTGATTGCTGAGTCCAGGCCAGGATTTAGGAAGACCTTGTATGGTGATAGTAAGCAGTACAGACCGTGTGAGTCATTTTAGGAGAAAGAGATCCAGGAAGAGCCATGGGGTCTGTCTGTGTCCAGCAGCCTTAGCAAAGAATCTTCTTTCTTTTCATTAAAACTGAGGCCTGTCTCTCCTCTACTCTGAGAGAGATCATAGATGATATTTGTGCATGGACATAGCTATATGGGCAGTGTGTAATATTAGTTACCAGTGAAGTCTTATAACCTGTTCTCATGTAATGTGTGTTTCAAGAAAAAACATTCAGAAACCTATTAGGTTCAATACATCATCACAAAGGGAAGAATGCAACATATACTCAAACCCCAAAGAAAGATCTTCAGGGAAATGGTTATGCACGACAGCCTCTGCTGAGGCAGTGTAGCATCCCAAGCCCTGGAAGCATCCCCATGATAACACATTTTAATAGGCGATTAGATAGCTTTGTTTCTTCTTTGACAAGGCCTGTGCAGTGCCATCAATATAGAGAGCTCACAAACTCCTGGGCTGGTTAATTATTAAAGGAACCTGCTAAATATTTTATACCATTTTAGTAGTGGTTTAGCTCACATCTATTGATATTTCCCCCTTCTCTCTTTCTTTTTGAGGTCTCCAAGAACAGAGGGAAAATAACCCTCAGTAAACTAGGAACCAATTTACACTCATCTAAGATTTGAAAAGAGAACACACATCTAAAGCACATGCTTCGCATTGTATCCTGGCTTAGAATCCCTTGTCTTGACTTCTCCTATTGTCTCGCTCAAGTTCTGCTTTTTGGGGTAATTGTCACCTTTGAAAAGAGTTGTGAATTTTTTAATATTTAGATTCTGGTAGCATCTAGACGTCAGCCAAGCTAAGGCCACATTGTGCAAGGTGCTGTACAAGCAGGTATAGTAAATAACAGTAACTGCTCCAAAGAGATCATAAGAGACAAGACCTAACAAGTGGATGAGACAAACATGGGGTGGGAGAGATGCCTAATAAAAATAATAGGGATGCATGCAATTCTTAGCCAGTCAGAAGTAGGAATCACAATTTGCCACCTGTCTGGCCATTTTCAGTTCTGCCATATCAGTGAGATATGTTTTATTAACTGATAGAAATTCCCCAGACATTGGAGAAATTTGGATCTGAACTTAGTGGCTTGAACCTCTCTCTAAAATACCTGTAAATATTTGCCTGCTGAAGTCGGGCTATTTCAGAAGCTTTGTACAATGGCTCCTGAAGAGTTCGTTGCCTTCCTTTTAAAACAGGTGCTTAATTACACACTATCAGTTTTTGGCCCTACCATAACAAAGACAGTAAATAATAAATCTTAGTCCCTGTCCTCTTTTATAACAGGTTCTCTTATTACTTGAACTAAAATTGCATGTAGGGGCACCAGGATTGGGCCCCCAGGTGTTAGGCACTGTACAAACACACAGTAAGAGACATTTGTTGTCCCCAAAGTGCTTTCTTTGCAGTAATACACAGCTTATGTAATGATGGGCTACATTGTCCATGGGAAAATAATGACAAGTATTAAAAAAGGTACTAATGTCAGATGGATGGCTAGCTTTTATCAGACCGATGGATAGTACCCACTATATGTATAGCCCTGCAGGCCTTGTAATCGTTACTCTTTATTAACAGTAGGTTTTTATTAATATTTCTTAAAGTATATTTAATTTATTGCATCAGTTTGTTGGACACCTGTGCAGGCTTTCATAACAATTATGCACATCGAGATAAACAAAAAATACCCCCTAAGGCTGTCCTAATTCTTGGGACAGAATGGATGTGTACATGGGAGAAAACTGCTAAGCAGTCTGTGATAATGACACTGGATGGGCATCATTCCATTTAAATTCTTTTAACTGTGTTTTATTTCTAAATTAGTAGAGAAATACAATGTGGATGTCATGCAGCTACAACAGTGATCTTCAGTGAATTGATTAGTCTATGCCTTCTTGCTAGCTTGCAAACAATAGGAACTCTAAGAGAAATCTTGCGTCAGGCCCAAAACTTAGCACAGGTCCTATTTCAGCAGCCCTTTAGAAATGGGGGAATCCTGTTGTTCAGCTATGGGTGTGGGTCAGGTAGGTATCGCATTCAAATACCCCTGTAGAGGGGCGGACTCACCCCTGCAGCGCCTCCTGCTGGTCTCTTATGGGAATTAGCTCATCAACCCAGGAGCGCCCTCTGCAGGCCAGTGATCCGCCTGTCCTCTGGCCCCCCGTGCCCTTGTACCTGGGGTGCTGCCCCCTAGCAGGAACCCCTCAGTGTTAGGGTCTCCCCTCCCCAGGGAACCTCCACCCACTATTCCCACCTTGCCTCCGTATAAGGCTACTACCAGTCATTGTCTAGCCCCACGCCCTGGGGCAGACTGCAGTATCAGCCTACTCATCACTGGCAAGGTTGGGTTTGGACCTGCTACCTTAGCCTACCCCTGGGCTGCCTTCTGCTAGGCCACAGCCTGGGGCTTTCCAGGCTGGCACTCCCCAGCCCTGTTCCACTCAGGTACTCTGTCTCTAGCTCACTGGCTCCCAGCCTCTTTATACAGGCCAGCTGGGCCTGATTGGGGCATGGCTACAGCTGAGCCCACTTTCCCCAATCAGCCCAGGCTTCTTGCCCCAGCCACAGCCTTCTTCTGGGCTGTTTTAAGCCCTTTAGGGCAGGAGCGGGGTAACAACCCCGCTACAACCCCATATAAAATGGTTCTGCTCAGTGCATGAGAATGGGGGGGATATTTTTTTCTGATTGTAGCTGCAGTCTGTACAATCCCTGCTAATCTTCCTTCTCCTGGGTTTGCGTGTTCTGTACATCTGTTCCTCCTTGGTTAGGGGTTTTAATTTAAAAGATCCCAGGCCTATTATTTCGCTGTTTGTTGCCATCGGGTTGGGCTTTCTCACTTCCAGTAGGAATGGAGAGACACCTCCTGACTCAGTAGATCTGCTTCTGTGGTGAGGTGTATGGACCTTTAGTTGTTAGGAGTCTGGATAGGCTACTGCCACTTCACAAGACAGAGCTGAGAGCTGCACTTTGCTATCTCATGGAGAACTTACTTTTGTTCTTTGTTTGTGTTGTTTTTCCTTTATCTAGAACAAAAGCAATTCAGACTGCAAGTCTGTTTGTGCTCATTGAAAAACA
The DNA here is from genome assembly GCF_002925995.2 of Terrapene triunguis. Taxonomy (NCBI): domain Eukaryota; kingdom Metazoa; phylum Chordata; order Testudines; family Emydidae; genus Terrapene; species Terrapene triunguis. Next base: position 1,677,808 of record NW_020664661.1, on the reverse strand, counting down.
TATTAAAAACTGATTAGATTGACCCATACAAATGTACTGCTGCTGGCATTGTGGAGCTAGCAGAGCTGGGACACAGTATGAGCCTGGTGACACTATGCCTTATGCTTCATCAGCCTATAACTATCAGCTGCAGACTCTTGGAGTCCCATGTAAGAGCAAAAGGCCTGATCCAAAGCCACTGAAGTCCCTGGAAAGACTCCTGTTAACTTGTGGGCTTTGGATCAGGACCAGGAAGATCCCAGGCTGAGCTGGCAAGGCTGGTCATTAAATAAATCGTCCAACTTTTAACTGAGTGGACTTGGTCTGAGAGTGAGAAAGAGAGCGGGAACGTGGAACCCACACAATGACCTTGTTTAGTCCTTTGCTGGACTCTAGCAGCACCTTAGTTTCAAATAATGCAAAAGGGCCTGAGTGCCACACCAACCAAAGTGCCAGCAGTATCTCGTAGCCTGTGCCAAAACTCATAGGAAATGCTAAGCCATTTGCCCTGTTGACACCCAGAAGAATTTCCCTCCTAGTAAAGTGGCCCTCAGCTGTGCAAAGAAGGTGGGTGCAGTGTGCATCATAGACCTCTCAGTACAGGCACTCTGTTGAACACACAGGCCCCAGGCTGAGGGTGAGTTGCTGAATGATCATTGTTTCCTGCTAACCTAAAATTTTTATACTTCTTCCTTAAAGCCGCTGTGTAGACAGGCCTCTCTGGGGGTAGGTCCACAAGCCTCCCAGCCCAGAGAGACAGATGCGCGCTAGCTCCACTCGAGGTAGCATGAGAAAAATAGCACTATGGTCGTTGTTGCACACTCGGTGGCTTAGGCTAGCCACCCGAGCTTGGACCCAGGGGGTTGGGCAGGCTTGGACTGTGGTGGCTTCCTTCTACTCTCCTATGTGCATCTAAGTGGCAAGAATCCATCATCTTCTGAAATACTGAATATGCCCATATGGCACTTCACACCAGCTAGTGATTTGAATATGGAGTAGTGTGTCAGGGGAAACTTGCTCATTAAGGCCTGGTCTACATTACAGAGTTAGGTTGACATAAGCCAGCTTATGTCAACCTACTTGTGTAAGCATCTACACTGCAGTGTTCCTCCCATTGATTTAACTTTCTCACTATGCCGACCTAATAACTCTGGCTCCATGAGAGGCGTAGCGCTTAGGTTGATGTAGTTAGGGCAATGCAGTTTCTGTATAGAAACAGCGTTGCTTACATTGCCTGTTGCTGCCTTTGACAGCTGGAACCCGGGGGTAGATAGCTGGAGCCACATGGCCTCAGGGCTACAGTGCCACACAATTACCCACTTAAGTTGGTGCAAGCACTCCTGCTGAGGATGCACACTGCCGACAGAAGAAGCACAGTGTGGACATGAAGCGCTGATGTAATTACTGCGGTGGCTGTAGGTCGACCTAACTTAAGTCAACTTAATTTTGTAGTGTAGACATGCCCTTATTTATGTCTAACACCTGCTGGGCACCCTCTTGGTTATTCCAGCCTCCACTTGTTGCCTCATGCAGGAGTGCCAGAAGCTCTCTGGAGGGAGGGGGGTGGGGAGATGACCGGTGCCTGAACTGTGCCTCACTCCCACTCTGCCCCTCCCCCGAGGCCCTGCCCACAAGGCCCCGCCCTCTCACTTGTTGCTTGCCCTTAAGGTCCCCTGGCCTCACCTGTTCCGGGGCGCCTGGCCTCATGTCTGTATTCTAGTTTGCAAGTGTTTTGGGGCAGGGCTCTGTGAATCACCTACCCTTCCTCTTGATGTGATATTCATAAGACAGGACATCCCATTCCTAGCTCTGTTTCTGACTTAGTGCATGATCTTGAGCAAATCACACAACCTTCTTTGCCCTTTAATTTCCCTGTCTGCAAAGTTGGGGGGATGCTTGCCTAACTGCCATGGAGGTTATGATGTCTAATTTTGTACGGTGAGATCCTTAAATGAATAGTGCAAAAGACGATCATTCTCACTTTTGCCCGGGGAAAGTGATCTGCTCAGTTGATATGTATGTCTCTTATATTCCAGTTTGCCTAGAAACGCAGATGCTGGAGGAAGTGGTGTTGGTGGCTCAGTAGGGGCCACTCTTCCCTCTGAATCAGTACTGAAACAATGCCACTGCATGGTGCTAGAGGCCATTGTGCTCTCAAGGTGATAAGGTCCTGACCACATGAGCCTATTAAAAAGGCCATTGTGCTTTGCACAAGGGGAGGGCCATTAACCCTGGTGTCTTGTTTCAGTGCCATCTTGGGGCTCTGGCTTTCCCCCTGCAGTGCTGACTGGGTGCAGTATAATCCCCTGCCTGTTGCATGACATTGTGGCATGCTGTTAAACAGCTCTTGCAATCTAGCCCAGAGGTGGCTGCGATGGATAACACGATTCCTATGCTGCATGTGGTTTGTGAAGTACTTTGGGATCCCAATGGATGGAAAATGCCATGAATGTATGAGATATCACTGTTGTGGAAAAATCATTGCTGGGGAAAACTTGACTGGAAGATTGTGGCAGTTAAGATCAGTCTGTCACCTAAATGCTGACACTTATAAATCCATGGTACACCCACATCTTGAATACTGCATACAGATGTGGTCTCCTCATCTCAAAAAAGATATACTGGC
>NW_020664661.1:1596876-1670203 GCF_002925995.2 Terrapene triunguis | reverse complement strand
CAGACTTCTCGGTGAAGACCGAAACAAAGAAGTCATTAAGCATCTCTTAATGTAGTGTAGATGTAGTGTTGTGTTTAAATTCTCAGATTACATAACCCAATGAGCCACTCATATGTTTAATTGAGGTTAGAAGTAGCTAGATGATCACAGTGCCCCCTACACCTTATACCTCTCTACTCGAATCTCTTGTCCTGCCTTTTCAGTATCCAGGCTAGAAATTAAATGGAATGGCTTGTTTGCTGTACAGGGCACAATTTAAAAAAAATATCAGAAATCCTGTCTCACCTTGTCTTCTTTCTCCTTCCATCAGGGTAGGGTGAGAGTGAGCAATGAAGTGCTCTATGACAGTACAAAAAACACCCTGACATTCTTCTGTTTTAATATGGGGAAAATCCCAGAGGTGTATCTGATCTCAAAATCCCTGGATCAAGCTTTGTGGGTGCTTTCAGGATCTGGTTCTGAGGTCTGCATACCACTCTCATGGGCTGAATCATAAACCTGGATCAGAATGTCCTGAAGTTAGATGTATGGAGTTTGGAAATTCAGATCTGAATTGCATGACTTGGACCCAATTTATCAGAGTGAACTGTAAATCCTTTCGTTTTTTTGCGCGTTATTAATTTCAGATTGTTATTCAGATATTTAAAATTATATACTAGGTACCTAACCTAGAACCCTTATTAAATGACTTGTCTTCTCTCCCACTCTTTGATTTCCTTGAGGGATCAAATTGGAATTTAAAACATTGAATTTTGAGGAACCACAGTTATTTTCATGACATTATGATGTCCTAGCTTCAGGATTATTATTTCACTGCAAGAAAGGCTGAAGTAGGAGGTGCAATCTTTTGGAGCTCTTGCAATGTATATGATCAGTTAGGAGGACTTGCAGTGTTTCTTTCTTGGAAGTGTCTAGCCCTGCTGGCTGCAGAGGAAAGCTTGAAAATGTGACTGCTAAAAGCTCAGTGCCCAGAAGGCAAATAAACATCTCTAAATATATTATTTGTAAAAATCTCTTGAGTTTTAAGCCAGTCATATGATTTTTGAACACTTGGGAGTTGGCTTAGTTTTCAAAGGTGGGCATCTTAAAAAAGACATTCAAATTCTGCATTGGGATGCTTAAATTACACTTTGTCATAGAAGACAGACACACAGGCAAATAGTGTCAGATTCAAGTTTCAAGTTCATCAAAGTAAATTGAAACACTCCCATTGATTTCTGTGGTCTTTGGATCTGGCCCATATATCATGTACTGATCTAAATGTCCTGTTGAGATGCCCATGTTTGAAAATTCGGCCATTAAGTGTTTTCAATAATAGCAAATGGAACAAAAAAAAGGTGCTCACCAAGTCAACTCCTGTATAAACAATTCCCCATTCCATCCCCAAATGATCTGCATGAATGACCCTCTAAAATACTTTAGGTTGTGTCCTTTAGTCCACAGATTGCCAGTGAAAATTGCTCATGTTCCTGTAATTCTCTGCTCTCTTCAATTTCATTATGTTGTTACATAAGGTACAGATGTTTGTTTCATGTTACTTTGCCTTTTACTCTAAGGAAATAGACAAACTGATATTCTCTAAACTCAGGCCTTCCATTTCCCCTGACCTCATGTCTATCCTGACTAAGCAGATAATCATCCGCTGATTTCTCTTTTTCCCTCTTGCTTTGTATTGCTGGATTTTGTCCTTCATGCTCTTATTCTGATGTATCTCTGAGATGAGGTTATTGGTGAGCTGCTCTTGTAATATATTTCTACACTTGCACTGTGTAAGCATTGGCATAAAGCGTACACATGGTTCCTATCAGATGTATGTTATATTGCTCAGTAGCAGGTGAGGTGCAGCTCATGATCTCAATTTCGTGATGCACAATAACAGAGAGCATGGCCCAATATTTAGAGATGGCAGTTGGAGTCAGGCTTCTAGCTTCTTTTCTCAGCTCTGTTGCTGACTGACTGTTACCTTGAACAGGTAGCTTTATTTCTCTGCCACATATTTTATTAGCAGTAGGTAATGCACCAAGCAGGAAGACCTGTAGGAAACAACTTTATTATATGGGCCGAGAGGCCAATGTTACGTGCTGATGTTCTACTCTTTGTCTAGCAACAACCCAGCTGTGAATTGCATTCTTGAGCCCCTGGTTCCTTACCAACATGAATTCCCCATGAAACCTGACCCTCATTCTCCAATTCCACCCATCATACTACAGCACTGTTTATCCATCTGTAGAATGGGAACTAAAACATCTTACTTCCCTCACAAAGCTGGTATGAAACCTGCTTTGGTAAATGTTTGTAATATGCCTTACGACTCTTAGCTGAAAGGTGCTACAATAGCACCAATGACCATGATAAAATAGAATTTACTCATGTTCTAGACTAGAGGAATGAGTGCTGGATTAGGACTCAAGATCTCCTGGGTTCTAATCCTGGTGCTAGTACTAATTATGACTACATTTTCCACTGATTCTTTGGTGCCTCAGTTTCTGGGTCAGATTCTTTCAGAGGGATTCAGCACCCATAGCAACTTTTAATTTCAGTTAGAGTTGTAATCTCCGACTTCTGAAAATCAAGCCCAAGTTAGGCAACCAGAAATGGAGGTGGCAAAAATCAGTAGGTGCTTTTGAAAATTGTGGCCATACTGTACATTTCTGGATAAATAATTTACTTAACCTCTATTTCCATTTCTTTATCTGTAAAATCGGTATGATTATATGTAACCTAAAAGGGGTTGTGAGGTTTAAATTGAAATTGCACTATTCTTTGGGCATGTAAAGGATGCTAAAGGTTCTTATTCTTAAATGCAGATTCTGAGTTTTTGATTTAAAAGCAGAGGGATACAAACAAATATTTCAAAGAGTGTCTGTCCACATCTAATGTCATGTATTGTAAGAGTTTTGTATAGCTAAATGTTTATTGGGATGGGTGAGGGAGGGTATCTGGCACCAAGTAATTTGTTTGAACAACAGAAAGGGAAAGCTTTTACACTGTTTTCTAATGAGTCAATCAGAAATTTTGTGTTCATTTTTACTGGGTCTGGCATTGTTTGGTGGAATCTAAAATAGGTTATGAATGTATTTGTCAGGAAAGATAAATCTGTAAGAACTGTTGCATTCAATACATTTCCTTTTTAAGTAGAAACAATGTAAAGAGCTTAATTCAGCACTGAATAAATCTCACTTTTGTTGCACTGATTGTATAAAATCCTGGGCTGCTCTACTATGTGTTTGCCTCACACTGTTTATATTACCTAAAATGTCATTCCAGAACAGAGCTTGGCGTAGGACTGCAGTGAAAGCCATTTCATTCCATGTATGGACCTGGACTCCCAAAGCTATTTTAGTGGGCAGCTAGAAAGTATTCCTTTGTGAGCTGTCATTTTGTTTGTGTTGATGTGTGTTAGACAGTTTGATGGGGTGGCTATGTTCCTCTGAAATGCTGTGCTGTGCACTTTCCAGGAAGGGGCAGGGCAAGTTGTGGTTTTCATTTTGTTTTGTTAAAACCATATCTTGACATTCTGACCCCGTTAGTTTAGGTGGTGGTAAAATTGTCTAAACCCTTCTGCGTTTTGAAGTGGGATCCATTTAAAAGCTCAAAGGGCCAGATTCCCCAGTGGCTATTAATCAGCACTGATGACAATAGAGCTATAGCCATTTACACCAGTTGAGGATGTGGTTCCAACGTTCACAATTCAATCTTCAGAAACTGGGGTTTCTTCCTGTACTCAGCACAAGATTGTAAACTGGTGGAGAGCATCAGCTGGTTCACCAATGGAAAGAAAAGACCTTCCATCAGCAAGTTTCTTCCTCAAGGTTTTAGTCTTAGGGCTAAATTATGGCATTTAGCCACAAACCTCAAATAGGGGAAGACACGCTGCCCCAGGAGGAGCCTGCCTGAGACACAATCTCCCCTGCAGCTGCTCCCTGAAGAAGGGTGAGGAAGGGGTACACATGCACCAGACAGTAGGTTGGGCACAGTGGTCTTGTAACCTACACACCTCCTGGGTGTGGTGTTCTGTCCCATCTAGTGACACTGAGACCACTTAGAGAGAGAAATTAATGAGTCTGCTACAGCTTAGCTAATAGCCACATGGTTTTTAGCTCATGCAGTAGAGGCTCATGCATTTAACTCCAGAGGTCCCAGGTTTGATCCTGACTGCAGTCTGTCGGTGTTACACTCTCCCTTATGATTTTTAGAGAAAATTGGTTAAAATGAAGAAAAATAAAGTTTATATAATCAGGAACAGTATTAAGCACCTCCTTTGCAAATACATAGCCTGGATACATCCCAGCCGTGTGCCAGCTCCTCATTTTCTCGTTCTGCTGTAGCTAGCTAGTAGCTGTTCTTACATGGTTGCCTGCCTTCCCCAAGATTCTAATGAGGCCTTTCTTGTGTTCTGGAGGATTTTCCTTTTGCCCATTCAGCTCTTGGCTGCTCTGTTGAGGCTACCAACTGGTACCAACCATGATGATGGACTTGTGAGCTTTGGAGACTTAGGACCAGATTTTCAAAGGTATATGGGGGTCTAAAGATGCATCTGGACACCTAATGGGATTTCAAAAGCCCTAAGCAGGTTAGGCACCCAACTTCCCTTGTAAATCCCAGTAGGTGCCTAAATATCTCTGGTAAATGTGACCCATAGATGCTAGGAGTTGAACTGAAAGCACTAATATAGTACCCAGAGACCATGCAACAGCTGTTAGTGGTTTTCAGTGCCTTATGAACTGAGCTAGATTCAGACTGTTGGTGTGGGGATGAAAGACTGGGTATTTGTTACCAAGCCCCTCATCCATCCAGCATGTCCTGAGTTACTCACTTCATTGTTGTGACTGTAGGATGTTAAAGAAGACCATGTATCTTAAAGCTGGGGTTGGAGTAAGCATGGGTGCCACCAAAACACATGCAAGGAGTGAACCATGCGCCGGCCCATTCCCCAAAATATCTGGGCTGCATTCTCACATCAGGGCACACCTACTCCCTGCTGAGAAAATAGGGGTTTAGAAGGGACATCAGAAGATGTTAGGGCCACCTCCATTTCTCCCTTTTTGAATGCAGCACCTTTTTCAGTGAATTTAGTGCTCATACAGCAATAATTTTGATATCTATGTCTCTGATTGGCCCAATGAACATCGACCTTCATTTGTCCCCACAAATGAATTACGTTTACCCATCAGATAGTCTTGTCTGTTTCTTTCTAGTCTGATTTCAAATGGCCAAGTGAATGTACTTCCCCCACAGCCCTTGAAAAACATTTTTTATTGCCTAATAGATCTAGTCAAATCTAGAATTCATTGGGCAGTGCAGGACACTATTCTAGTGCACACGAAAATGGGGGAGAGCCGGCATGACCATCATTAACGCAATCATTCATACTAGGAAGAAGCAAGATCATGCTAGCGTATTAACGTATCCCTGTCTGGTGCATCGGTCACATATGGAAGTTTATGGGCCTGGTCTGTTAAGCAATAGAGGCTCATGCTTTTAGAGATAAAAGTCCCAGGTTCAGTTCCTGCAGATGGCCCAGCCAGGGCACTGTTACACTTGAAGAAAGAGGTGGATAATCGCCAATGGCAAAATAGAAAACCTGTTACACACTTCCACCTTAATTGAATTGGCTCGTTAGCACTGACCCCCCGCACTTGGTAAGGCAACTCCCATCTTTTCATATGCTGTGTATTTATACCTCCCTACTATATGTTCCACTCCATGCATCTGATGAAGTGGGTTTTAGCCCACGAAAGCTTATGCCCAAATAAATTTGTTAGTCTCTAAGGTGCCACAAGGACTCCTCATTGTTTTTGCTGTTACACAGTGACGTTGACAGAAACCCATAAGTCTATGCTAATGACACCTCCAATTTCCTGCAATATTCTGCCTCCAAAAAGTAGTTTGAAAAATGAAGGCAAATTTCTTTATTTCTTTGGCTGGGATTTCCAAAGGTGCCTAATGCAGTTGGACACCCACCTCTCATGGGTTTTCAGTGGAAGTTGGGCACCTATATCTCTCAGCGTCCTTTGAAAAAATCTCAGCCTTGATCTCCTCATTGGGAAAACTCAAGAGCTCTTTTCTCGTAATGCTATGTATGGAAAAAACAAAGCAAGCCTCTTCAGTACAGCAGTTGCAAAAGGCTTTGTAAACACAGCTGGGAAAATGTGATTGTATATGTATTAATAATAACAATTCATCTCCTTTTAAAAAATATCAAAACTGAAGAGTGAGCTGTAAAATGGAAGCCATTTAGATACCTTCTAAAGTATTCTATTGTAGCTTCCTGAATGCATACGCCGCCTTCTTTTGATACAATAGGCACTTTGATTTTGCCCTGGGTTGCATACCAAATACAGTTTGTCAATGAATATTTAATTTCTGTTAATGCAGGGACTCTGTTACATAAAGAAAATGCTTTGTATATGGAAGGCCTCATCTTGCACCAGTATCGCATTGTAATAACCCCACTGATATCAGCTGAATTACTCCTGATTTAAATCAGTAATTCCAAGGGCAGAATTAGCCCTCAAAACTTCAATATTTCTGATAGTTTATACTCTAACATGAGGAACCACAACAGATGTTTCTGTAAGTGTAGCCCAAGAGCCTGCATTGTTCTAAAAAGCAAACTCACTGTCTCTGTATAGGTTTGCCAGGTGTCCAGTTTTCGACTGGGACACCTGGTCGAAAAGGGACCCTGGCGGCTCCAGTCAGCACTGCCAACCGGGCCATTAAAAGTCCGGTCAGCGGTGCTGCAGGTGTAAGGCAGGCTAGTCCCTATCTGTCCTGCCACCGCGCTGCACCCTAGAAGCAGCCAGCAGGTCCGGCTCCTAGGCGTGGGGGACCTGCTGCCCCTGCACTGAGTACTGGCTCTGCACTCCCATTGGCCGGTTCCTGGCCAATGGGAGCTGGGGGGCAGTGCCTGTGGCCGACAGCAGTACACAGAATCTCCTGGCCCCTCCCACCTAGGAGCCAGACCTGCTGGTTGCTTCCGGGACGCAGTGCAAAGCCAGGACAGGCAGGGAGCCTGCCTTAATACTGCTGCGCCTCAGATCGGGAGCTGTTCAAGGCAAGCCTGCCCCCCCAAACCCAAGCCCCAATCCCCTGCCCCAGCCCTGAGCCCCCCCAAACCTGGAGCCCCCTCCTGCACCCCAAACTGCTCATCCCCAGCCCCACCCCAGAGCCTGAAAGCCTAGCCAGAGCCCTCAACCCCTTGCACCCCACACCCTGCCCCAGCCCAAAGCCCCCTCCCACACCCTGAACCCCTCATCCCTGACCCCAGCCCAGAGCCTGTATCCCCTCCCACACCCCAACCCCCTGCGCCAGCCCAGAGCCCCCTCCTGCACTCCGAATTCCTCAGCCCCAGCCTGGAGCCCCCTCCTGCACCCCAAGCCCCTCATCCCTGGCCCCACCCCAGAGCCTGTACCCCCTCCCACATCCCAACCCCCCGCCTCAACTCACAGCGCCTTCCCACATTCTGAAATCCTCGGCCCCACCCCCCAGCCTGGAGCCCCCTCCTGCACTGCAAACGCCTCATCCCCAGCCCAAACCCAGAGCCTGCACCCCCAGCCAGAGCCCTCATCCCCTCCCACACCGCAAGTCCCTTCCCCAGCCCAGAGTCCCCTTCTGCACCCTGAACCCCCCATTTCTGGCCCCTCCCTGGAGCCCTCTCCCCCAGTTCTGTCACCACACATAATAAATAATAATACAGTAGTCAAGAAAAGGGCTAATTAGAGGCTCATTAAAGCAGGGATATAAAGAGGAACCAAACATTAGAATGTCTGGAAATTAAGTTGATATATCCAGCCTCCTTCCCCACTGCTCTATGATCCATTGCAACCAAAAGTGAATTAAGGTTAAATAGAACCCAGAGCCATCAAAACTGAGTCCCTGACAAGAATTCTCCCTCCCAAATGGCCTCCTCTTCCATCCACTTCTGGTTCCTCAATGTGCCTCCGGTTGGCTGTGCCCTGTGCAGATGCCTACTGCTCTGACTCCCTGCTTAGTCTAGGACATCTGCTTGCATGAGGGCGTTGACCCTGCCTTAATCCCCTTCTCGTTGCAACCCAAACCGTAGCAATGAATGGGACTTTAAGGGTTCACATGAACAAAGTGTTTTGATACGAGACATTGCAACCTGAGAATAGAGCAACATGGTGTTGTGTGACTTTATTAGCTCATGCCTAGGATGCAGTGATCTGTCCTTTTGATAACATGCTTGGAATGCCCTAAAATATTGTGTTTGTGTGTTTGGCATCTGTTGTGCCTACTGCGAAGAACTAAAATGGTGCACGCACAGTAACAGTCAGTCAATAATAATTCACTGTGAATGGTTTAATCTTTAAACATGAGCTAAAAAGATTTGCGAGGAAATCAACAATGAAAAGAAATACAGAGTGCAAAATTGCTTTTTGCACCAGCTGCTTTGTGGTGCTTTTCTCCTTCCAGAGGATGCTTTTTGTAGCTCTCTTCCCAGAGCGATGAACTCACTAACAAAAGGCAGGAACTGTAAGAGAAGAGGCCGAAATCTTGATCAGATACTTCAATGTGTGCTCTGGAACATTAGATGCTGTGTGTCATGGAAAAAGATTTGTTTTTGTTTTGTTTTTAAAAATAATCACGGTGAAGAAGATCTATGGCTATTATTCTTTGCTTAGTTTCAAGAACAAGATTCAGACTCTGGGAATAGTGTTTGACTTGTAATCTTGGAGTTTTAAGTGTAAGCAGAGTCAGGATGAGCTCTACCCTGACATCTGGTGGTGAATTATGGCGAGTGTGGAAGAGAACTCCAGGGGCTGATCTTGTTTGCATAGGCACACCCACTCGCCTGGCAGGAAACAACAGCAACTGAAAGTGGTTACTTTGGCTGGTGTGGGATCCCCAGTTTCTCTGTTATTGGGGCAGGAAGAATAAAGTTTTGTTACCCTGATTCTGTGAATCAAGGCCAGTGGAACTGTTGTATGACAGAAGGACTGAGTGAGTCCCTCACCATTACCTAAGTAGCATTTGCTTGTCAAGGGGCATGGGTTACAAAACCCAGTGAATTGAGAGAGGTTGGGGGGCAGGTATTGGTACCTGGTGGTGTGGGTCCCTTTTGTGGGCCTGAAACACCAATTGCACCGTCTCCTCTCTCCACTGTTGAATGTCAGAGCTAACTTTGATTCCCTTAGGAGTCTAGTTACAGGCTGCTGAGCTGAGTTCACTTTGGGCCACTAGTGCACCAGCACTGGGGCTCCCCTACTATGAGCTGAGATCACTAAGAGCTGAAATCACAAAAGAGCTAAAGTTACTAAGAGCTGAGATCGCTGAGGCTGTGTTAACTAGTGCGGGAGCCTGAAGCTCTATTGCTAAGTGGCTGGCGGAGCAGTTTGTGGGGACGGCTGGAGGAGCAGCTAGCCGAGTGGAGCCTTGCGGGGACGGTTGGCGCGGAGCGGAGCTGAGCGGCTCACAGGTCGGTGAGCGGAGCGGAGCAGAGCAGCTGGAGGAGCAGCTGGCAGAGCGGAGCCTTGCGGGGGCGTTTGGAGCGGCCCAAGGAGAGTGGAGAGGAGCGGCTCGTCGTGAAGGCTGCGGCGGAACCCCACGGAGAGGTGGCCGGTTGGTCTCGGATCACGTAAGGTGCCCCTTAACACCCTGTGCACACCCCCCCCCCCCGACCTCTGGGGCTGCACTGACCAGGGACAGAGACTTTGGGGGGTTGTTTGACTTTTGGGACTTTGGTGATTCTTGGGTTGCTGGTTTCAAGAACCAACGGGAAAGGACACGGCCCAATTTGCTGGGGTGGGTCTTCGCTCATGGTTTGGTCTATGAACTCTAGTTGTGGTGTTTTTCCAATTTAATGCTATGTCGTTTACCTCGTGTTATTAAACATTTTCTGCTACACCGAGGCTCTGTGCTTGCGAGAGGGGAAGTACTGCCTCTTCGAGGCGCCCAGGGGTGTGTGTAAGATTTTCCCAGGTCACTGGGTGGGGGCTCGAGCTGGTTCTGTGTCATGCTGTTGGAAAGGGACCCCTATGTACTGAACCCAGCCCTTGCTGCTATCAACTTGGCCTGGCAGAAGGGTTACATAAATTTTCAAGCTTTACTGCTCAGTGCTAAATCAAAGGAAAATAGTGCAAGTTTCTCAGTAGCTACAGAAGCTTTCAGATTTCTCTCCAAGGCTTCTTCCAGGTCATTCAGCTTTTCCGCTCCTTGACTTATAACAATAAAATGATAAACTGTCTTAACTTGAGCTTGGATCTTGACATGAAGCAGTAGGGGCAGCAATGTTATATGGCTTGAGTTTCCACATGGCTAGTTTTTATGGCTGCAGCTCCCTGTAGTCAGGAAAGACAGTTGAAACTCATTTTTAAACTGCTTTATTAAATAAAAATAAATGGCCCTGTGTTTTTAAAACACAATTACCCATAGATTTTTTTTAAATTTATTTTATTTTTCTACTTAAAAATGGGTTTGTATGGTATGGGCCAAGGATCAGAGTCAAATTCAGGCCTTCCAATGGAGCTTGCACCTGTGTATAACCTGCCTGAATTTGGCCTACTGTCTTTGAATAGGTGTGAAAGCTGGGCACTTTTCTCTTTAATTCTACATTTTCTATTGGCTTGTCAGCCGATTAGCCCCCACGGGGCGCTCCCTGAACCCGTTCCATCAGAACCAAGTCTCAGTAAAAGTTAACAGTGCAGAATTTCCTCCGTATATGAAGTGGGGACTGAATCAAATGAACTTGGCTAGTGCTTCAATATGTCTGTGCACATCTCTCTCCTCCCTCATTGCTCTGTCACACTGTATCAAGGAGGTCACTAAAAAGATGGTCTCTCTAGTTCCTGCACTGGCAGGCAGGGCCAGTACAAGGATATTTTGCGCCCTAGGCAAAACTTCCACCTTGCGCCCCTCCCCCCAGAGCAGGTATGTAGCAGGCTATATCCATAGATCTCAAATGCTTTACAAAAGCAAGAAAGTTTCATTATACTTGTGTTACAGATGGGGAAACTGAGGCACAGAGCCACCCTGACTTGCTCAAGATGACACAGTAAGTCAGTGGCAGAGCTGGGCACAGAACCCAGGTTCTACTCATTCACAGGTCTGTACCCTTTCCACTGAATCCTGCTGCCTGCTTCCCTCCTGGGTACAGTGTTGGGAAGAGGGAGGTAAGCTGCTACTTTCCCCTTGGTCTCTCCACTGCAGCAATGGGGCTGTTGCCGGGTTATTTGATGAGCAGGCCCTGGCTCTCTCCTCTGCCCCAAAGCATTTATAACCAAATTAATCTGGAGACAGGTGCGGTCTGTCCTTCAGGCCTGACCCAAAGGCCAATGGAAGTTTTGGATCCATGTCTTGGTCACTCGGCAAAGCCGCAGATGTCCTAACCTCTCCCCACACGTCAGCTCCCCCTCCCCCACCGCCCTCGGCCTGTCGGGCTCCCCAGTGCACCAGGACCTGCCCCTGCCCCTGCGACCTGACACCACGTGGAAGGCAGTGCCTGGCCGGGCCCCGGGCTGATCCGCAGCAGCCCCTCTCTGGCCAGCTGCGTGCTGGCACCCCGAGGCAGGGACACCCCCCTCACGTGGCCCTGGCCCCGGCCAATGGGCAGCTGCAGCCGGGCGCCGGGGGATGTGAGCAGCTGGGCCCTCCGCCCCGCTCACCAGCTGCTCCGGGCTCCCCTCCGTAGGTCCCAGGCGGAGCTCGCCCGGCTCGGGCTTGCGTCCCCGAAGGTGCGGGCGGCGGCGCGGCACCATGGCCTGCGGGTCGGGCCGTGAGCCTGCACGCGACCGACTCCAACATGCCATGTGGCCCCGCGCCCGGGCGGACTGAACCACTGCGACCTCTAGCAGGGAATACAGGGCTGCACTTTCCGTCCCCCCCCCAGCTGGAGAGATGGTATCGCCCGCAGAGCCCTGCACTCAGCTGGTTGCTGCTCTTTGGGCACCGCTTTTTGGTGCCTCCAAATCTTGGCATCCTAGGGGCCGCCTAGTTCGCCTAGTGGTTACACCGGCCCTGCTGGCAGGAGCTGTAGCTGAAAGGTTCTCTTTCTAAAAGAGTTAAAAGCAGATCCACTAAAGACTGGGGAACACCTCCTTCGCTGGTGTAGATCTGCACAGCTCCACTGCAGGCAGGAGTAGGGTTGCCAGGTGTCCGGTTTTCGACCAGAACGCCCGGTCGAAAAGGGACCCTGGTGGCTCCGGTCAGCACTGCCAACCGGGCCGTTAAAAGTCTGGTCAGCAGTGCTGCAAGGCTAAGGGAAGCTCCCTGCCTGTCCTGACTCCGCGCTGCTCCCCAGAAGCAGCCAGTAGATCTGGCTCCTAGGAGGGGGGGCCACGGGGCTCTGTGTGCTGTCCCCACCCCGAGCACCGGCTCCACACGCCCATTGGCCGGGAACCAGGGACAATGGGAGCTGGGGTGGGGTGGGGTGGGGGAGCAGTGCCTGCAAGTGAAAGCAGCGTGCAGAGCCCTGTGGCCCACCTCGCCTAGGAGCCAGATTTACTGGCCGCTTCCGGGGTGCAGCGCAGAGCCAGGATGGCAGGGAGCCTGTCTTAGCCCTGCTGCACCGCTGACCGGGAGCCGCCCAAGGTAAGCCCATGCCCTAACCTAGAGCCCCAACCCCCTGCCCCAGCCCTGAGCTTCCACCAAACCCGGAGCCCCTTCCTGCACCACAAACCCCTCATCTCCACCACCCGTCCAGAGCCCTCACCCCCTTCCTGACGCCAACGTCCCTGCCCCAGCCCGGAGCCCCTTCCTGCACCCTGAACCCCTCATTTCTGGCCCCACCCTGGAGCCCACACCCCCAGTTAGAGCCCTCACCCCCTCCCACACCCCAACCCCCCAGCCCAGTCAAAGTGAGTGAGGTTGGGGGAGAGCAAGCCACCGAGAGTGGGGGAATGTAGTGAGCAGGGGCGGGGCCTTGGGGAAGGGGTGAGGCTAGGGTGTTTGGTTTTGTGTGATTAGAAAGTTGGCAGCCCGAGGCAGGAGAGCTATGCCAGTTTACACCAGCTGAGAATCTGGCTCTGCACTTCTCATTTATTGGATGCACCTTAGAGACAGGGAAAATCAGTACTTGGTCCTGCTAGTGAAGGTAGGGGGCTGGACTCAATGACCTTTCAGGGTCCCTTCCAGTTCTAGGAGATATAATATAATATAATATAATAATATATGGAGATATACCTAACATAATTAAATGACCAGCACTTATGCACTTTCCCTAACCACACAGGACATTCCATTCTCTTCCGATCTAAAGAAATATTTTCCTTAATTGTTTACAGCATTTCGTAAGCTAGGGGTGAGATACAAAAAGCTATCTTAGGTCAATGGTATGTTAGCAACAAGAAGAAAGTCAAGGAAAGTGTGGGCCCCTTACTGAATGGGGAAGGCAACCTAGTGACAGGGGATGTGGAAAAAGCTAATGTACTCAATGCTTTTTTTGCCTCTGTCTTCATGAACAAGGTCAGCTTCCAGACCACTGCACTGGGCAGCATAGTATGGGGAGGAGGTGGCCAGCCCTCTGTGGAGAAAGAAGTGGTTCAGGACTATTTATGACTGGAAAAAGGGTAATGTAGTGCCCATCTTTGAAAAAGGGAAGAAGGAGGATCTGGGGAACTACAGGCCAGTCAGGCTCACCTCAGTCCCTGGAAAAATCATGGAGCAGCTCCTCAAGGAATCGATTCTGAAGTGCTTAGAGGAGAGGAGAGTGATCAGGAATAGTCAGCATGGATTCACCAAGGGCAAGTCATGCCTGACTAACCTAATTGCCTTCTATGATGAGATAACTGGCTCTGTGGATGAGGGGAAAGCAGTGGACGTGTTATTCCTTGACTTTAGCAAAGCTTTTGATACGGTCTCCCACAGTATTCTTGCCAGCAAGTTAAAGAAGTATGGGCTAGATGAATGGACTATAAGGTGGATTGAAAGCTGGCTAGATCCTCGGGCTCAATGGGTAGTGATCAATGTCTCCATGTCTAGTTGGCAGCTGGTATCAAGCGGCATGCCCCAAGGGTCGGTCCTGGGGCCAGTTTTGTTCAATATCTTCATTAATTATCTGGAGGATGGCGTCGACTGCACCCTCAGCAAGTTTGCAGATGACACTAAACTGGGAGGAGTGGTAGATATGCTGGAGGGTAAGGCTAGGATACAGAGGGACCTAGACAAATTAGTGGATTGGGCCAAAAGAAATCTGATGAGGTTCAACAAAGACAAGTGCAGAGTCCTGCACTTAGGCCAGAAGAATCCCATGCACTGCTACAGACTAGGGACCAAGTGGCTAGGCAGCAGTTCTGCAGAAAAAGACCTAGGGATTACAGTGGACGAGAAGCTGGGTATGAGTCAACAGTGTGCCCTTGTTGCCAAGAAGGCTAACGGCATTTTGGGCTGTAGGACGTGATCATTCCCCTCTATTCGGCATTGGTGAGGCCTCATCTGGAGTACTGTGTCCAGTTTTGGGCCCCAGACTACAAGAAGGGTGTGGAAAAATTGGAAAGAGTCCAGTGGAGGGCAACAAAAATGATTAGGGGGCTGGAGCACATGACTTATGAGGAGAGGCTGAGGGAACTGGGGTTATTTAGTCTCCAGAAGAGAAGAATGAGGGGGGATTTGATAGCTCCTTTCAACTACCTGAAAAGGGGTTCCAAAGAGGATGGATCTAGACTATTCTCAATGGTAGCAGATGACAGAACAAGGAGTAATGGTCTCAAGTTGCAGTGGGGGAGGTTTAGGTTGGATATTAGGAGGGTGGTGAAGCACTGGAATGGGTTACCTAGGGAAGTGGTGGAATCTCCTTCCTTAGAGGTTTTTAAGGTCAGGCTTGACAAAGCCCTGGCTGGGATGATTTAGTTGGGGATTGGTCCTGCTTTGAGCAGGGGGTTGGACTAGATGACCTCCTGAGGTCCCTTCGAATTCTGATATTCTGTGATTCCATGAAATACACCAAACCTGAAAAGCGGCTTGAGCTCCCACCCAGTGACCTGGGACAATTACACAACACACTCTGGGCACCTCTAAGAAGCAATACTTCCCCTCTCGCAACCACAGAGTCTGAATGTAGCAAAAATAATAAAAGGAAGGAATTAACTCAGCATTAATTCGGAAAAACACCGCAACTAGGGCTCATAAACACAAACCATGAACAAAAGACTCACCCCCATGTAAGTTGGGCAGTGTCCTTTTCCCCTCAGGGTCTTAAATCCAGCAACCCAAAAGTCCCTTTAATGTGCCCATCCCTTCTCTGTACCCCACTCACAGTTGCTGTCCTATCAACTGCTGGGCAGTTCAGGTGTCCCTTCCCCCACTGCTGTGTGCTGCTCCTGCCCTCTGCCTTGGAGCTGCTCCTGGGAGCCTCCTGCTTGCTGTGCAGGGGTGGGGGGAAGAGTAGTGCTAATGTCGGGGTGTTCGCCCCCCCCCCCGCTCCTGTACCCCATCTCCATAGAGCAGGGTGGGGACATGACAGGGTTCAGAACGGAGGGAGCTTGCCGGCAGTAGCTGCTGTCTCAACTTGCTGATCTACTTAAAAAGGCATTGTACTTAGAGTGGGGTCAGCGTACTTAAAGGGGCAATGCGCGTCTCTCTCACACACACGGTGTGTGTCTCTGTCTCTGTCTGCCATGCTGTCTCCCCTCCCTCCATTCGTGCTGCCTTGTAGAGTGTGAGGCTACATTAACAACAATGTGCTAACCCTTGAAGGCATAGCCGAGTGCTAGTTCATCATTTAGCAGTAAGGCATTCCCTGGGCAATATCCCATCCTTTGACTTCACCACTTCAACCAAGCTTCACAATCATTATTGCTGTGTACAGTGTAAAATTGTACTGTGTATAAAATTGTACTGTGTACTGTACTGTATTCCAATACATAAAAAATATAGTATTTTGTCTGGCAAAAAAAATTTCCCTGGAACCTAACCCCCCTATTTACATTAATTCTTATGGGGAAATTTGATTTGCTTAACATCATTTCGCTTAAAATAGCATTTTTCAGGAACATAACTACAACGTTAAGTGAGGAGTTACTGTATCATCCTCCTTCATTCTCCTTGCCAATGGTGTTGCTGAGGGTGGGTGTAGTGATGCGGAGTGGCCTCCCGAGGACCTGGAGTGGGAGGGCCCTTGCACTGAGCCCTGGTGGGCGGAGGGGCAGGAAGTATAAAAGGTGGCCCAGAAAGCTCAGTAGGGAGGCAACCACTGGAGAGACCAGATGCCGCCTATAGCCTCCCGAGCTGGGAAGCGGCGGAGAGTGCCGAGGGAGCAGAGGACTGCCCTGGGCCACCAGGGCCACTAGCTGATTCAGACCTGGAGGAAGACAACTGGCCTGGACCGCCCAGACCGTCGTTGGACCTGACCCCGGAGGGAGAAGATGACTGGCCTGGACCACCGATGGACCAGACCCCCAAAGACTTGCCTGCAGTCCTGGATGCCGCCCTCAACCTCGACCCCTCTTCACAGCAACAAGTACACCAAGAATGGGAGTGTGGAAGTGGCCCAGGGGTAGTAGACCCCCATCTGGCTGCAATGCTGACAGAGGGTGAGTCAGCATGTTGTGGCGTGGATCCCCCCCTGACCCAGTGACAAAGCGCTTTGTCACTGCTAGGGCCCTGGGCCGGGACACAACCCAGGGGTGGCAGTCTCCCCATGCCAAAAGCCTGAGCCTCAGTCTCTTTGCTGCCCTGCCTTGATCCAGGGCCTGGGCTAATTGACAGTTTATTTGCTGCTCAGCCTGCACACAGGCCTGAGTCCCAGCTGCGAGCGGAGACTGCTTCGTTCCCCATGGCGGCCGACGTATCAGTGACGTAGTGAGGTGGGGTGGCCTCCTGAGGACCCAGAGTGGGAGGGCCCCGGCACGGAGCCACTACAGTGGGAAATAAACTGTAGAGGTTGCGATCTGTGCAAGATGGAAATTAGGGGTGAATGCCCAGTCCTAGACACATCTGCTTAGTGACTCTCTACAGCAGTGGTTCTTAACCTTTACTGCAGCCTGCACCCCTTTGGTTCTCAAAATATGTTCTCGCACCCCTTATCAAAAATCAAAATTATGTTCTCGCACCCTTTAAACCTAGATATATTTTTGTTTGTATATAACAGTAATCATTAAAAAATGTATAATGTTAATAAATATATAGGTTTGATGAAACAAAGTAGTTGTACTTACGTGCCTGTGCTTAATTTGTGTTTTTGATGATTTACCTTCTAAAAAAATCTGGCATGTCTTGCACCCCCAGAAAGGGCATCTTGCACCCCCAGGGGGTGCATGCACCCCAGGTTAAGAACCACCGCTCTACAGTGATTGTACGATTCATCATCCAACACCGATATCATCATCTCTAACATTTGTTTTAATGGTGTTTGCAGTTCAGTCTGACTTTCTGCTTCAGGACATGATGTGGGGAGACCACCCCCTTTGGCAACTTTCAGGTACTGCAGGTTGTATTAGCTAGTCTGGCAATTAAAGGACAGAGGAAAACAGCTGAGATCTCTGTGGGTATGTCTGCACAGCAGTTAAACACCTGCAGCTGGCCTGGATCAGCTGGCTAAGGCTCATGGGGCTTGGACTGCAGGGCTGTAGATCCTTCCCCTTGGCAGGGTCTCAGAACTCAGGCTCTAACCCAAGCCTGAAGGTCTACACAGAAATTTTACAGCCCTGCAGCCTGAGCCCTACGAGCCCGATTCAGCTGACCTGGACCAGCTGCAGGTGTGTGTTTGCAGTGTAGACATACCTGTGTGACCAGCAGACCTTGGATTCATATCAGAGTGTTGCCTCTTGTATATCCTTTCAGGAAACCAGAACCACTCTCTCTTCTCATGAGGATGGTGAAGCTTTTCTTGAGTTATGGCTTGGGGGAATGCAGCTTCCAGCCAATTATGTACTTTTTGTCCCCTGATAATTTCTGGGAGAGTTGCACAAGTGAAAGATTTACTCACTCTTGAGTCTCTAGCAGAGCAGAAATAGTCTAGTGACCTCTGGGATGATGCACTCCAGGTTCCTTGGCTGGGAGAAAGTGACATCTGAGCTGTGGCTTCAGCGCTCTCTCTCTTCCTCCTCTTCCCCACATTTTTGGGACTGGTTTTACTAGAAATAGTGATCTCAGAAGTGACTGCTAGAACATATTCCCTTTGCACACATTAGGCACCAAATTCTGACCCCTGTGCTTGGGTACCCACGCTGCAATCAGTGCCATTTCACTGGAGTAACGGGAGGCAGAATTTGACTCTTTGCAGCTACTTGTGAGACTTTTTCTTTACTGGGTTAGTCAGATGCTGTGAAGTTCATTCTCATTTGGATTGATCATTAAAGTATTTTGTAAACCATGAATATCTAGTATAACCCAGGGAATTTATCAGGTAGTTATGGAAAAACTGGTTAGGAACAAGTTTCACCTTGTGATTTCAGACCTTAAACTGTTGACAATTCTCCCATGGGAGGAAAATAATTGGGTTTTTCCTCTAAATTTTTATTGTAATTTTACTTTCCTGAATCTCTTCTGACTACATTTCCTCACCTACCAGCAGTCCTTGCTAACATAAACTTAAATACCTTAAAGCTGAAGATCTCAGTGCTGTGATTATAACGAGCTCTCACTCTCCTGGACAGAATCCCAAATTCTGTGTATGTTGACTGAAATTACAAAGAAGAGAGAGACCTGAAGTGAAGTTCCACACTTGGGGCTTGATTCTCCATTCCATTGGTGACACTGGTGCAACCCCAGAGCATTGGAGTGAAGCATCAGATTTGCAAAGTTTGGATTTAGATGGCGTGGTCTCTCAAATACTTCTGAGTTAGAGATTAATTAAAGGGCTTTTTGTCTGCCAAGTCTTGAGTTCAGGTCCTTTGGAGTTTTTTTTGTTTTTATGCAACTTTTGATCTGGCTAATGTCTGAAAAGTGTAGGGCATTAGACTTATTACACTGCTTCAGGTGTTAACGACATTGGACCAGGTTCACTGTTACACTGGTGTAAATCTGGAGTAACACTATTTTAAATCAATGGAATTGCTTGTTCTAGAGTTATACCAGTATAATCAAGATCAGATTCTGTCTTAGGATCTTTAGAAATTCAAGGGATTGAACTCCTTGTATTGACAAGTGAATGTAGAAGGAACAGTTCTGAAACCATTTTATTATTGTTGTGCCAGATCTTCCACTGGAGTAAATTGGAGAAGCTCCATTTACCTCAGTGGAGTTCCCCCACTCATACCAACTAAGGATCTGGCCCATCGAGTCTCTGTATATTTCCGTTAATGCTGTGGAATCACATTGTTGTTTTATTTACTTTATAAGAGCATTCTCTTCTTTTTCATGTCGAGAGAGTGCTCTGGACTCGATGGGAGTTTGCCCAGGAAACTTTGCCTTTCACAGGATGACAACAATTTGTTATTGTTCCTGAAGGGAGGGTTAAATTGCTAAATTCATTTTCTGCTTCAGTCTTGTTCATTCACATTTTTTTAATGCATGTGGTTATTTCTAGATGTCATATGCTCGGCACCTGATGCTTTGCAATAGCAAAAGTGAAACAAATTGAAGCAGCACCAGTGCAGACTTGGGCTATGCTATGGAGATGTACAGTGTACACTTAAGTCAACGAATCAGGGCCATTTTGCTACCTCGGCAGCACAAAATTGATTAATCGTAGAGGATAGTGGAAGCCAAGAAAAAGATCACTTGAAATAAGCCAGATCAAGTGTTTAGATAGCTTAGTGCAATATTCACAACAGCCACAATAATGTTTTATTGTGCCTAATATTTTTGTGAGCTAGTCAATGGAGCAGTTATCCAGTCTGGAAGGTTAACAGTCACTGAACAGAACCTTCTCTGCTGAAGTTTATGCTATAACTCATCAGGGATGGCCTTCCTGCCAAAGAACCCACTTCACCCTATTTCCTATGCCTTTCCAAGTGTGTGAAAGGTGGCCAGTGCTCTCCATTCAGCTTGCCCAGAGAGAAGGCGTAGATTCTACCGGGAGAGGCTACAGTGCCTGCCTGACTCTTTAATTATTCCTTCCTCCCCTGCCCATGAATGTGAGAGTAGGGAATGGCTTTCTCTCGCTAGAATGATTGGGGTTTATTTTTTTTTTAGTCAGTCAATCTGGGGCTTCACTAGACCCACTAAATCGACCGCTGGTGGATCGATCTCAGAGCATCGATCCTGGCGGTAGTGTAGACATAGCCTGAGACAGACTCCTGGTAGAGACTTACACACTGTTCAGCGACTAATGCACCTCACCCAGTATTTGCAGTGATGCTCAAATAGTGTTGTCAGAACAGCTGGTTTTATTAGTTCACTGGCACACAGCATAGGAAATCCTTAGGTTAGCATAGAGAACTGAAGTTTAAAGCATAGACCATTCTGTTTAGCCCAAAACCCAGGCAAGCTGTAGTGAACCCCCATGTTCAATGCTCTCTGTCTCTCCATTTGACCTCCATCAGCTCCCAGGTGAGGGCCCTTGACTCCCTCCAGCAGCCCCTCACCTCACACCTTCCCAGTCTTTTGCTCTCCAGCTCGGGGCTTTTGCTCAGCTTCCCTGCTGAGAGGTGGGAAAAGCCATCTCCCTCCGGGGCTTTGGGTGCTAGGTGTCGGTGTCCTGGGGATTGGATTTTCCATTATCTTCTTGGCTTCTCCATCGATCTGGGATAGGACTCTGCCAGCCATTTTGTAATAACCCATCCAGGCTCAGACAGCCAGGCAACGTTCATACCTATGTGTCTCAGCCTTTCCTGAGAGCAAACAGTCCTCTCCCCAACCCCTGCTAGGTAGCCATGCAAAATATAGGGGAAACGGAGGCACGCAAGATTCATTAAAATATTATAGAAAATTCCCACTTTGTCATAGGTTGCTATGGAATATAGAGAATAAATAACAACCACCAGCTGTCTGCTTATTCCCTACATTGCAGTTGTATTCTTTGCAATTTATATACTTCATGCTGTTTCTTAATTATCTATAATTATCTGTAGTCTTGCAAGATCATTATTATTTAATTATTTGAATTGTGGTACTGCCTAGAAATGCCCTAGTTAGAGAGGGGGTGCCTTTGGGCTAGGCATTGCACAGCTGCAAAACAAAAGGACAGTCCCTCTCCTAAAGAGCTGGCACTCTAAGAACTATATTGCTTGTTATGCACAACTAATATGGAACCAATAAAAATGCAGTTTCATAATTTCTGAAGGGGAACTCAGCACTTGGTTTGCTAAACATGCCCAAGAGAGTCAGGAAGTGCATTACGTCTGTCTGCTTCATTATGCAGCTATTTGATATTCCAAAATGTAATGCTACTACCATATGTGATGTTACTATCCACAGGTGACACAGTAGATTTCATTCAGCAAGGGGCTCCCACAAACTGTCACAGGTGTTCTTCTTTCATTTGAAAATGCTTTCTTAAAAGACACATGACTACATTTCTTACAATAGCTATTCTTCTTTCTTTGGAGTACTCCAGATCAAATTACATCACACTTAACAAATGTTCTTTCTCTCTAGAACAGGGGTGGGCAAACTATGGCCCGGGGGCTGCATCTGGCTCTTCAGACGTTTTTATCTGGCCCTTGAGCTCCTGCCAGGGAGCAGGGTCCAGGGCTGGCCCTGCTCCAGCCGGGGGGCTGGCTCCGCATGGCTCCCAGAAGCAGCGGCATGTCCCTCCTCTGGCTCCTACACGGAGGTGCAGCCAGGGGGCTCCGCACACTTCCTCCTCCCCAAGTGCCACCCCCGCAGCTCCCATTGGCCAGGAACCATGGCCAATGGGAGCTGCAGGGGCAGCGCCTGCGGACGGGGCAGTGTGCCAAGCCGCCTGGCTGCACCTCCGCGTAGGAGCCGGAGAGGGGACATGCTGCTGCTGCTTCTGGGAGCTGCTTGAGGTAAGCACTGCCTGGAGCCTGCACCCCTGACTCCCTCCCGCACCCCAACCCCTTGCCCGAGCCCTGATCCCCCTCCTGCCCTCCAACCCCCTTGGTCCCAGCCAAGAGCACCCTCCTGCACCCCCAACCCCTCATCCCTAGCCCCAACAAAGAGCCCGTATCCCCAGCCGGAGCCCTCCCCCCCCCCCATTCCAACCTCCTGCCCCAGCCTTGAGGCCCCCCCCACACCCTGAATTCCTCATTTCTGGCCCCACTCCAGAGCCCGCACCCCCAGCTGGAGCCCACACCCCCTCCTGCACCTCAACCCCCAGTTTCATGAGCATTCACGGCCCGCCATACAATTTCCATACCCAGATGTGGCTCTTGAGCCAAAAAGTTTGCCCACTCCTACCCTAGAGACTAGTTTAATTGCCCATCTCCATAGGTAAACCATATATTGTTTATATGGTATTAATTTAACCATGCTTTAAGAAGTCAAATGTAAGAGACTGCAAAGAACTTTGCAATTTTAAAAGACATTGAACAGAACATGGATGGAGAGGAGGCTCTGATATTATCAGGGTTTTGCTGTATCTAGAATTATTGGCTTTCCTTGCACATCACATTACGCTGCAGTGGATAGTCTAGGTCAGGGGTGCGGAACCTTTTTTCTATCAGGGACCACTTACCCACAGAAAAAATCAGTTGTGGGCCACACAGCCCCTCGGGGCGGGGCACGGTGGCTTGGGGCTTCTCCTAGGCACGGAGTGGGGCCAGAAATGAGGGTTCAGGGTGCGGGAGAGGCCTCTGGCTGGGCCAGGGGTTGAGGTGTGGAAGGGGGTGAGGACTCTGGTTGGGGGTGCAGGCTCTGGGGTGGGGCTGGGGATGAGGGGTTTGGAGTGTAGGAGGGGGCTCCGGACTGGGGCCAAGGGTTTCAAGTGCAGGAGCGGGCTCAGGGCTGGGGCAGGGGGTTGGGGTGCGAGAGGAGGTTTGGGGTGTAGGGTCTGGGAGGGAATATGATGTGGGAGGGAGTTCTGACCTGGGTTAGGGATGTGGGCTCTGGCCAGGTGGTGCTTACCTCACACGGCTCCCGGTCAGCAGCGCAGCTTCCTGCCTGCCCTGGCTCTGTGCTGCTCCCAGAAGCGGCTGCCGTGTCCAGTTTCTAGGTGGAGAGGTGGGAGGGCTCTGCATGGTGCTCGCTGTGCAGGCACCACCCATGCAGCTCCCATTGGCTGCGGTTCCCGGGAACTGTGGAGCCAGTGCTGGGGGCAGGGGCAGCGTGTGGACCTTCCCTGATCGCCCCTGCTCCTAGAGGCCGCAGGGACTTGCTGGTCACTTCCGGGAGCTGCGCAGAGCTGACCAGACTTTTAAGAGGCTGGCAACCCAAGCTTCCTCCTGCAGTGGGGCGAGCCAAGCCTCACAGCTCCAGCCCTGTGGTGGGGCACCGAGGCTCGGGGCTTCTGGCCCATGGTATGGAGACTTGCCACAGGCTGGATGAAATGAAGCCACAGGCCGGATCCGTCCTGCAGGCTGTAGCGGTAGGGACCTCTAGTCTAGGTGTACGCTGGTGGTTCTAACATTAAAAGTGCTTGCAGCCCTGCATGCTTATAGTTGGGCCTGTAGCCTCACATTTAGGCAATGGAATAATAGCCCTTAACTTCAGAGGCACAGAGCACCCCTAGGTTTTGTTGACTCCCTTAGGAATTGTGGCTGGCACATCAGGGATTGAACTGGGGACTTGCACAGCTAAAAGCATAAGCGGTTACAGCTTGAGCTAAAGAGCCCAGTGGCCCTAGCTGGGGTTCTAACAGCCTCAGACCCTCTGAGGTTCAGGCAGAGCGGGGGACCTAACACTTTCACGCACGTGCGTTACAGGTGCTCAGCTCCTCTGACAATCGGATCGCTTTTATTTAGGTGTATAATGATGGCTCTAGATAGCTACCTTGTAGCATCCAAGTTTGAACATTTTGTTTCAATATCAAAAAGATTTTGAAAATTGGTGGGAAGAACAGCAGAAATGATCAGATAGATTAAAAGTGACTAAAATACTTGGCTGAGTAACAATTAAGTGGGCAGAGGAGACCTAACTGTATGCAAATACTAAAGGATGCAAACACTGTGGAGGGAGAGGAATTGTTTAGGATGGTACATGGAGGTAATACTAGGAACAATGGGTCCAAATGATTAAAAGGATCATTATAGGTTGCCTATCAAGGAAGGTCTTCCCAGCAGTGAAAGGTACTGACTTGTAGGATAGTCTCCCAAGGGAAGTAATGGAAGCTCCATTACAGTGGTTCTCAAACCGAGATGTTTTGAGTGTGGGAGGGGGCCCTGGGCTGAGCCTGGGGCAGGGGGTTGGGGTGCAGGAGGGGGTTTGCGGTACGGGCTTTCGGAGGAGTTTGGGTGCAGGAGGGACTCAGGGCTGGGGTAGGGGGTTGGGGTGTGGGAGGGGGTGCAGGCTTGGGGGTGGGGCCGAGGGGTTTGGAGTGCGGGAGGGAGTGCGGGATGCAGGCTCTAGCTGGGCGGTGCTTAGCTCGGGTGGCTCCCGGAAGCAGTGGCATGTCCCTGTGGCTCCTAGGCTCAGAGGCAGCCATGTGGCTCCGTGCACCGCCCCCGCCTGCAGGCACCACCCCCGCTGCTCCCATTGGCTTCAGTTCCCAGCCAATGGGAGCTGCGGAGTCGGCACTTGGGGCAGGGGCCGTGCGCAGAGACCCCCTGGCCGCCCCTGCGCCTAGGAGCTCGACATGCTGGCCACTTCCAGGAGCCGTGCGGAGCTAGGGCACGTAGGGAGCTTGCCGTAGCCCCACTGCGCTGCTGACTGGACTTCAGTCTATTAAAATCTCTTGCTTTGAATAGCAACTGGGAGATTGAGGCCGATTCCAGGAGACTCCTGGCCAATCCAGGAGGGTTGGCAACCCTACTTCAGCCCCGGGGGGGGGGGGGGCGGGGCAACACCAAAGCCGGAGCCCCCCTGCCCCTGGCTGGTGGGGGGGGGGAGGGGCAAAGCCAAAGGGCTTCAACCTTAGGCGGGGGGCCTGTGACCTGAGCCCCACCACCTTTGGCGATGCGACTCAGGTGTCGGCTTCAGCTCCAAGTCCCAGCAAGTCTAACACTGGCCCTGTCAACCCCATTAAAGCATCATCGTGACCCATTTTGGGGTCCTGACCCACAGTTTGAGAACTGCTGCTCCATCACTGGGTACTAAAAGAAGCCCTAGAAAATGTTCTGCTGGGGTAGAGTAGTTGACCTAATACATTTATTCCATCTTCACTATGATTCTTTGCTGGAAGATTTGCACTAATTTTATCAGTTAACAAGAAAGATGTGTGTGTCGGGGGGGACTGGGAAACAATGATAGGGAGATTTATTTTTAACATCTCTCGGTGTTGATTTACATCCTTTCTAGTATTGTTAGCCAGAATAGTCATACTTTGCAAGCCATGCTGGATTGCTTCATAACCTTTTATTAATTTCCCTCTTCTTTGGATGGTTAGCTATGAACAGATGTTCTCCGGCTAACGAATGTAAAACGTGGAGAAACAAGGTGGTTGAGGTAATATCTTTTATTGGAACATCTTTTGTTGGTGAGAGAGACGAGCTTCTGAGCTACACAGAGCTGCACCTCAGGATTGAAAGTCTGTGTAAGCTTGCAAGCTTGTCTCTCTCACTAAGGGAAGTTGGTCTAATAAGAGAGATTACCTTGCCCACAGTGTCTCTCTAATCATAGGTGCCGAGTTTCTATCTGCTGGGGGGTGCTCCCCCCTGACTCCGCCCAGGCCCCACCCCCACTCCACCCCTTCCCCCAAGGCTCCACCCCTGCCCTGCTTCTTCCCACCCCTGCTCTGCCCCCTCCCCCGAGCACGCTGCGCCCTTGCTCCTTCCCTTCCCCCTCAGCACCTCCTGATGCCGTGAAACAGTTGATCCGCGACAGGTGGAAGGCACTGGGGTGGGGGCGCTAATTGGCGGGGCCCGCTGGCGGGCAGGAGGCGCTGGGGAGAGGGGGAGGTTCTGGTAGGGAGGCTGCTGAGCACCCACCATTTTTTTTCCCCGTGGGTGCCTATGTGTCTAATAAACTGGGGCCAACACGGCTACAACAACACTGCACACAAAAATTGTAAAACTAGTCAGGATTAACATGATGGTGTAGAAAAACAACAAGGAGTCTGGTGGCACCTTAAAGACTAACAGATTTATTTGGGCATAAGCTTTCGTGGGTAAAAACCTCACTTCTTCGGATGCATAGAGTGAAAGTTACAGATGCAGGCATTGTATACTGACACATGGAGAGCAGGGAGTTACTTCGCAAGTGGAGAACCAGTGTTGACAGGGCCAATTCAATCAGGGTGGATGTAGTCCACTCCCAATAATAGATGAGGAGGTGTCAATTCCAGGAGAGGAAAAGCTGCTTCTGTAATGAGCCAGCCACTCCCAGTCCCTATTCAAGCCCAGATTAATGGTGTTAAATTTGCAAATGAATTTTAGTTCTGCTGTTTCTCTTTGAAGAACTAAAATTCATTTGCAACTTATACGTGTTCTTATTGAAAGAACAGAACAGGAACACTTCCAGGAAGCTCTTAGTGAAAATATACTTTCTGTGATTGAGTCTTGTTTAATTTTGAAGATTACCTGTTGCTCAGTCATTTCACAATTTCTAAAAGTTAGAAATATCATGTGCTCAGATTATTCAATGAACTAAACAATTGCCCTGGGACTTGATGTTTTCCCCTTACCATGTTGTAGACATGGAGGAATTTCCCACCCTGTTGAATTGTTTCTGAAATTTCAAATAGTATTTTTCAAGGGTTGAATAGGCTGACTTTCAAGGGTTGAATAGGCTGACCTCTTCTTTGACTTGCAGCTGAAAACTGCATTATCTGTTTTTTAGTGTGGTTCTGATCAGAAAAGTGACTATGTAACAATATTATTGAATATTTATATATGACAGTGTCTTCCAAAAGCCCCAGTCAGGAACTGGACCCCTTTGCGCTATGGGCAGAACAAACACATACATATACATGGGGCTAGATGCTTAGCTGGTGTAAATGTGTTGACTTCATTGACCTCACCTTAGCTGTGCCCTGTTACCCTAGCTGAGGACCTGGCCAGTGGGCCTTGGCTTACATTCATAGAATATCAGGGTTGGAAGGGACCTGAGGAGGTCATTGCTTACAGTTTAAAAAGAAATAGCAGCTTCCTACTCAACAAACCTGTTTCTTGTGTGTACTCAGCTCTACATCTGCTTATTTTAATGGGAAAAATAAGAATTTTTTTAAATCATCTGGTCAACCCTGCAGAGCTTTGGGAGGGGGAGCTAGATTGTATTCTGACTCTTGCCCTTTAACAGAATTTTAACTAATTTCATGTGGCAGAACCTACTGCTGGTGACAATGCATGAGCCAGCTTGAACTCAGCTTGACTCTCAGAGCCCAGAACAAGTTTACAGGGCTGAGAGTGTGGAATAAAATCCCAACCTTTTGCTTCTAAACTGAGCACATTTGAATCAATGTCATTTTGACAGAGTGACTTTGCAGATAGCACTACACTTTAAGTAGATGGACAGGTTCAAGACCTCCAGACTGAGATTTTCAAATAAAGTCACCTAGGGGATTTAGATGCACAGTTTCCATTAATATTAATGGTAGCTGTGTGTAAATCCCCAAGAGGCCTTTGAAGATCTTAGATTAAATGGATAATTTTTGCAGCATTGAAAATCATTTGAGGTGGGGGCTGGTGTGTTCTGCACATGCTCTCTGGAGAGCTCAGTGCACCTTCAGGAGGAACCATTCTTGATCTAGTTCAAGGTAAGCAATTTTGTAAAAACTGAAACAATTTTTTCCCTTCAAAATGGAGTCTAAATTTGCTTAAAAATCAATGCCTCAAACCAAATGTCTATAAATACAGTCCACATTACCTGTTATGTACGGTACTTCCTTCAGCTCTTCTCAGTTCTTAAATGTGCTAAGCAGAATTGCAGAAGCAAAGAAATTTATCTACACAAAGCAGAGATGTTCCCATGGGTAGGAATTGCCTACGCTGTTTTAAAGAAGCTACTCCGAAGTACAGTTTCTACCCTTGCTGTAATCTGGCTCTGAGCAAATGTCAGTTTCTCCTGCCCACTTAAAATGTCCCTTCCTGTCTCCCCGAGATTAAAAAAAGTGCACTGAGGAAAGTTGGATTTCAGGATGAAGCCCAGGACTCCATATCACAGCTGGTTGGGAGTTTTTTAACAAAAGCTTTTAACCAGAAAATGCCAATTGGTTGAAACAGAAACTTTTTGCAGGAATGCATCAGTTTTGATTAAATTTTCACTAGGGAAGGTTTCTCAGGCCTAGGATGGACTTTCTGGTTAGAACCCAACACTCACACAGTGCTATACCTACCCAAAACTCTGGCCACTAGCCTGGTAGCACAGGTATTCTTTTGGCATGTGGGAGACCCAAGTTCAAGGTCCTGCTCTGCATTAGAGTGCCCTAAACACTGGCCTAATAACTATTCTGCGGTAGTCTCATTTTTCATGAATTTTTGAAAGGTGTTTTTTTGAAATCTTGAATGGTTTTCCTGTCCCATGAAAATTTTCTCCACACATCTCTACTCCATATACTTTCCAAATTACCCTGAGGAAAAAACACTTACCTTCTTTGTGCCTCAGTTTCTCCATTTGCATATTGTCTATTCTGTATGGGGTTTTCCCCACTTCCTTTGGACTCTTAGGTAGAGTGTTAGTGACAAATTGCTCAATGGTGGTTCTGTTTCTGAACACGTGCACTTTCACTCTACATCGGGGTGGGCAAACTTTTTGGCCCGAGGGCCACATCCGGGTATGGAAATTGTATGGCGGGACATGAATGCTCATGAAATTGGGGGTTGGGGTGCGGCAGGGGGTGAGGGCTCCAGCTGGGGGTGCGGGCTCTGGGGTGGAGCCAGAAATGAGGAGTTCAGGGTGCAGGAGGGTGCTCCGGGCTGGGACTGATGGGTTTGGAGGGTGGGAGGGGGATCAGGACTGGGGCACGGGGTTGGGGCGCAGGAGGGGGTCAGGCTCTGGTTGACGCTTACCTCAAGCAGTTCCTGGAAGCAGCGGCATGTCCCCCCTCCGGCTCCTACGTGGAGGCGCGGCCAGGCAGCTCCCATTGACTGCAGTTCCCAACCAATGGGAACTATGGAGGCGGTGCTTGTGGTGAGGGCAGTGTGTGGAGCCCCCTGGCTGCCCCTATGTGTAGAAGCCAGATGGGGGACATGCTGCTCCTTCCAGGAGCCGTGTGAAGCCACAGCATGCGCGGAGCTGGGCAAGCCCTGGACCCTTCTCCCTGCGGAAGCTCGAGGGCCGGATTAAAACATCTGAAGGGCCGGATGCGGCCCCAGGGCCGTAGTTTGCCCACCCCTGCTCTACATCTTTTTTTTTTAAATGAAGGCAAACAATAAGAAAGAATAAAAGTAAAGTCTCAAGAGAGAGAGGGGTGTGTGTGTGAGAGAGAGACAGAGACAGAGAAAGAGAGAGAGATCTATACAGGCTTCAGCAAGTGTGAGAAATGTAATGCAATATATACAGGAAAAAAAAGGGGGGGAGGCTTATGGATTCATAGCTATGGAAATCACACTATCAAAGCTAAAACTTTTCCTATTAAAGTCATGTGTCTAGCATTCAGGGAAAGGATGCTGTCGCACAAAGTGAAGCAGCTTCATGGAGGTTGATTAATATAATTCTGGTATGGGCCTGTGCCAATAGAGAGGTCTATGTGGGATGGGGATGCAGACAAATGTGGTGGTTAAGCTGCTTGAACCAGGGACAAGGCTGGGAATTATATGCATGCTTGTTACATCGTGTAAATTTCTTGCATTTTTCTCCTTTTGATGCTATTTTTGCTTCTTCACCACGTAATTTGGATTTGAATAGAAAACAAGTTCTGCACTGTGTTAGATGTGGTGTCCCGCTTCTTTCCTGGCCTGACATGTTTATCTATACAAAGCATTATGAAGGAATTAAAGAGGGGAGCAAAGGAGCTCAGAAATTCTTTTGAAAAACCTTGTCAGATTGTTAATTAATGGGCAGTAGCAGAGGGAGTGAAATCTGTTGCTTGATACCATAATAGGTAGTGCTGTGCCTCTCTCTGTCATCCATAATGGATGGATTTATTTTTGGTAATGAGACATTTATCTTCTTCGCAGCTATGAAAAGCTAGTTGCAGCATAAAAATCAGTTGGAAATAATGTGACAGAAGTTAAGGGGGCAGATATGTTTCTTTGGAATGTTTAGCACATCTGCTTAAACTTTGGGGCTTTTTGTTTTTGTTTTTTTGGGGGGTGGTAAAATTTTTGCCCCACTCCTGCTAGAAAAACAATACTGTAACTTGATGTCTGCACCTGCCATAGCTGTTACTCTGATAGCATCAAATAATGGCACGGATGTTTTGACTGTGTGAAGAAGATTAGTGAAATATCTACAGAGGCTATAATTAGTATTTTAATTATCAATGTCTAAAAATGGACAAGTGAGAGAGCTGGGCTCAGCTAGCCAAGCTGAGGAACAGTGGGGGGAAAGATGGCTCTTTTGGCTAATGTTTGGACCTGGGAGTTGAGAGAGCTGGGTTCTGTTCTTTGGCCCTGCCTTTAGGCACGTCACTTCCCAATACATTATCAAATTTGTGAGCCAAAAGTGAGGCACCTAAATCCATAAATAGCTGACTTGACTTTCAGAATGTCATGTCTGGATGGTTTGTACAGAATCCAATGGGGACAAAATCAAGAGAGTTATATGGAAATTTTTCTGAAACCCTATTGGATTTAATAGCCTTTCTGTAGGTTTTTGAGCCATTCTATACAATTGTATAATAGGGTTGTAATTTTTGACGTGGGAGCTGCAGGTACTTGACACCTTGAAAAATCAATATATTGGCACCCAAGTTTAAACAATATTGGCCTGAAGCTCTCTGTGTATCTCCATTTCTTTAGATGCCAAACAGGGAGCATGAGCAAGCTTTTCAAACACACCTTGTGGTTTTGGGCTGCCTTTAAAGCAAAAGTGCTGAGAAACCTTTTATGGTATCTCAAGTTGGGCACCCAAAGATGGAGGCATCCAAAATCACTGGATGTTGTTGAAAATAGTGGCCAGTGCCCATCTCTTAAGGGTGATGTGAGGCTGCCTCAATGTTTGCAACGCTTTGACCTTTTTGCCAATGAAGCGCAAAT
The DNA here is from genome assembly GCF_002925995.2 of Terrapene triunguis. Taxonomy (NCBI): domain Eukaryota; kingdom Metazoa; phylum Chordata; order Testudines; family Emydidae; genus Terrapene; species Terrapene triunguis. The sequence goes on along the minus strand of NW_020664661.1, from coordinate 1,639,232 downwards.
TAGGAATGAGAACTGCAGCCTTTTCTTGGTGTCTGGTTAGCAACAGACCCACAGATCACATGAGATGGTTACTATTCATGATATTCTGTTATTTCATACATCCCTGTCTTTTCCATAGGAAAAGTTGTGTGCTACCATAGTATGGTCTCTCTTCCTGTAAGAGTCCTCACCTAGCCATTTCCCTTCACTTTTCCGTTCTTGTACAAAAGTTATTCTCCTCATCTGGCTACTGCTGCAGCCTTTGTCTATATACTATAAACAATCCTCCTCCCACCCATGGTGTTGGAAAACATTGGTTGCTAGAATCACAGTCCACAGAAGGTTAGAGAGGGAAAAAATTCCTGTTCTTTTATCACTTTCTTCCTCTCAGGATCCTCTGTTCTTTGCATGACTTAGGTCACTTTTTCCAAAGACATGTTTGTTGTAAGACCTTTCAGCAGTGCTGCTGGCTCCTCAGTTGAAGGGCATTGGAAAGTCAGCCTGACAAAGTTGGGAAGAATGTTTCATTTAATTTTAAACTGCAAATCAAACTTTCACTATTTCATGCTGGAGGTAATGTCATTTGAGAAGAAGAGGGACATGTACTCCCAACCTCTCAATGACAAACTGCAGTGGGCTTAAACATACAGCCCCACGCCAACCTTACACACACAGTCCTGACATTTTACCGGGAAGGATTGTTAGGCGTGTAACACATCAGAGCCTGGGAATGCTCTTTCTTCACAGGAAGAGCACGGCAAATGACAGCCTTCTTCATGCTGTCACAAGTGACACTGCAACCATCCTGACAGTGCCGTTTTGACATACTGGATTCATTTATGCAGCAAAGAAGTGAAAATGAGTCAGAACTCCTGTGGGCGACAAGATAGATATGAATGTTCTTTGCTTTCTATTAAACACATTCTCTTCAATATGGCATGAGCTTTGTAGGTTTTTTTTTAATGCAGAGCCTGTTCGTCAACATACTTTAGGACGGGTGCCCAGAAGTGTACCTAATCTACACAATTCAGATTGGGGTCCAGGTCTGGATTTGTAACACTAAAGTTTGGGGGCATTGAGTTTCAAGGGGCTCGGGAACTCCGTGATAAGTGCCTCCCACAGACTATAACCACACCAGAACCCAGCTAAAATACTGATTCTAAAATGCCTTCAGAATGACTAAAATAGTTTTGTGTCAGACTCTTCAGAGACAACTGGGCGTCTGCTCTGAGGCACAGAGTCTTACATGTTCAGTGCCTATTTCATGGATACCAGCCCTGAAGGCAGGACATGCCATAGGCCAGAATCTGTAGCAGGAAGGACATAGACAGCTCCTCTTCCGTCCTGACAGGCTCCCAAAGATAAAGCCCCAGGCCCAGATTTTCAGAAGTGCTCAGTGCCCGTGATGAGCTGTAATCGTTCATTAAAGGCTTAGATCTAACCTCTCTAGGTGGATCCAGGTGCCAGACAGGCAGCCAGTACCAAGTAGCAGGCAGGCAGGCTCCCATTTGCCCAGCCTACCAGTTGTGCTGTTGGATTGCATGTTAGGCAGTCTGCTGTAGCGTGCATTGCCAGAGTGCCGTCTTGACATCACAAAGCTATGCGCTGTGAGAGAAACTCAATATTCTGTGCACGGGCTTCCCTACCTGAGCTAGCTTGAATACAGCTAGCATGGGTAATAGGGTGGGCAGGTTTCTGGTTTTCCGTCTGAACAGACACCCAAAGTCTGGTTACCGCAGGCGGGGGAGGCAGGGAGGTGCCGAGTCATCACTCGTGCCAGCCCCTACTTAGCAAGGGCCACCTCCTACCTTAATCGGCTCTGCAGGTGAGTCCTTCCTGACCCATGCGAGGGGGGGGGGAGGGAGAGGGAAAGAGGAGTGAATGGGGGGCAGGGTCTCAGAGGGAAGGGGCAGGAGCGGGGCCTTGGGGGAAGAGGTGGGACAGGGGTGAGGTCTGGGGGGGAAGGAGCGGGGCACGGGTGTGTTCTCAGGGGGAAGGGGAGGGGAGGTTCCGGCACTCCTGCTGGAGTGTCCGGTTTTTAAATATTACAAAGTTGGCAACCCTAACTGTAGTAACATAAACAGCACAGTACAGGCAAGAGAGCCAATTATGTACCCTGAGTACACACTGGCCTCTCTAGCTTGTGCTGAAGCCCGTGCCATGCTGTTTACAGCACTATTGTTACCTTTTTAGCTACATTCAAGCTAGCTCTGGTAGGATCGCCTGTGTACAGTGTTTGCTGTGTAGCTGTAGCCATCATGGTATAAACCATGGTATCAAGTGACAGTGGCTGACACTTGATATTCTAAATTCAGGACCATCCTGACTTTCTAAATCTGGTCCCTATCAAAGCCCGAGAAGCTCAGTGGCAGGTTACTGCCTCCTACTAAACCAGCCATCTTGCATTGGGGATGCAAATATCTTCATCATCTTAAGTTCCTTCAAGGGGCTATGCGCTACTGAGTCTGCCTAGATTTGTCGCACTGTTAAACAATAACAGAATGCCATTTATTTAAATATTTTCGGATGTTTTCTACATTTTCAAATATGTTGATTTCAGTTACAACACAGAATAGAAAGTGTACTGTGCTCACTTTATATTTATTTTTTATTACAAATATTTGCACTGTAAAAAACAAAAGAAATAGTATATTTCAATTCACCTAATACAAATGCTGTAGTGCAATCTCTTTATAATGAAAGTTGAACTTACAAATGTAGAATTATGTACAATAAATAATTGCATTGAAAAATAAAAATAAAATAAAAATAAAACAATGTAAAACTTTAGAACCTACAAGTCCACTCAATCCTACTTCAGTCAGTTGCTCAGACAAACTTGTTTACAATGTCACCTGAAAGTGAGAACAGGCATTGCCATGGCACTGTTGTAGCCAGCATCGCAAGATATTTATGTGCCAGATGTGCTAAAGATTCATATGTCCCTTCATGCTTCAACTACCATTCCAGAGGGTAGGGGCGGCAGGTTTGTAGAAATTTTGGTGGTGCCCAGAACGCTTAGAGCCCGCCCCCCCAAACTCTGCCCCCCCACCTGCCTAAGGCTCTGCGAGGGAGTTTGGGTGGGGGGAGGTGGTCTGGGGTGCAGGCCCTGGGTTGGGGCAGAGAATTGGGGTGTAGGACGGTTGAGAGGTTGGGCTCTGGGATGGAGTCTGGGGTGCAGGCTCTGGGATGGAGTTTGGGTGCTGGGTGCAGGCTGTGGCTGGGACAGGGCCTGGGGGTGCAGGAGTGGGTGCTGAGTGCAGGCTCTGGGACAGAGTTTGGGTGCAGGCTCTGGGAGGGAGTTTGGGTGCAGGAGGGGGTGTGTGGGAAGGGGGTGGGGGTGCAGGCTCTGGGCCGGGACAGGGCCTGGGGATGCAGGAGGGGGTGAAGAGTGCAAGCTCTGGGACAGAGTTTGGGTGCAGGTTCTGGGAGGAAGTTTGGGTGCTGGTTGCAGGCTCTGGGCTGGGGCAGGGGCTGAGGGTGTAGGAGGGGGTGAGGAGTGCAGGCTCTGGGACAGAGTTTGGGTGCAGGCTCTAGGCTGGGGTGCAGGGTTCTGGGAGGGAGTTTGGGAGCCGGAGAGGGGGTGTGGGTTCTGGGAGGGTGTGGTGGGTGCTGGGGGGGGGGGGGGGGACTGCCATCACATGTGGTTTCCTTCCTCCCCTGCTGCCCCTCGCCATAGCCTCACTGGGGGTGGGGGATGGGGCTGCCCCTTGCCCAGTGTTTGCAGGAGTGGTGGCTCGGGGTGTGTGTGTGGCTCACAGGGTCAAACACTCACCGAAGCCCCAGTAGCTGCTCAGGTGAGTCACAGAGGTCCACTCCAGATGTCTCCTGCCGGAAGCCCCCTCAGCGTCTGGTGCCGGGGGAGGGGAGGGGAGGGCTGCCAAGCACATGTGTGCCTCCTCCCCCTCCCCCTCCCCCTCCCCCTCCCCCTTCCGAGGTGCAGTAGCAGCAGCAGCTGCCTCAGCCTGCTGCCGGTGTTCCTCTTGTACTGTGCTGTAGCTGCCGGCAGTGGAGGCCAGGGAGAGCTGTGCCGCTTTCACTCAGGCAGGGGCGCTCCGGGGGCCAGGGAGGGGCGCTCCGGGGGCTGCTCCGGGCAGGGCCGGGGGAGAGACCCAGCTCCAAACATTGGTGGAGCAGGGCCCCCAGCCCTGAATATTGCAGGAGTCCAGGCACCACAAGAGAATATAACTCGCCGCCCCTGCCAGAGGAAATACGTCCATGCTGATGACAGGTTCTGCTCGATAATGATCCAAAGCAGTGGGGCCCGATGCATGTTCATTTTCATCATCTGAGTGAGATGCCACGAGCAGAAGGTTGATTTTCTTTTTTGGTGGTTTGGGTTCTGTAGTTTCCGCATCGGAGTGTTGCTCTTTTAAGATATCTGAAAGCATTCTCCACACCTCGTCCTTCTCAGATTTTGGAAAGCACTTCAGATTCTTAAACCTTGGGTCAAGTGCTGTATCCATCCTTAGAAATCTCACATTGCGTTTGGTCAAATTTGCTGTGAAAGTGTTCTTAAAACGAACCTGTGTTGGGTCATCATCCAAGACTGCTATAACATGAAATATATGGCAGAATGCAGATAAAACAGAAAAGGAGACATACAATTCTCCCCCAAGGAGTTCAGTCACAAATTTAATTAACACATTATTTTTTTAACGAGCATCATCAGCATGGAAGCATGTCCTCTGGAATGGTGGCCGAAGGATGAAGGGGCATATGAATGTTTAGCATATCTGGCACGTAAATACCTTGCAACGCTGGCTACAAAAGTGCCATGTGAACACCTGTTCTCACTTTCAGGTGACATTGTAAATAAGAAGCAGTCAGCAATATCTCCGTAAATGTAAACAAACTTGTTTGTCTTAGCAATTGGCTGACCAAGAAGTAGGACTGAGTGGACTTGTAGGCTCTAAAGTTTTACATTGTTTTGTTTTTGAGTGCAGTTATGTAACAAAAAAAATCTCCATTTGTAAGTTACACTTTCACGATAAAGAGATTGCACTACAGTACTTGTATGAGGTGAATTGAAAAATACTATTTCTTTTGTTTATCATTTTTACAGTAGAAATATTTGTAATCAAAAATAATAATAGAAAGTGAGCACTGAACACTTTGTATTCTGTGTTATAATAGAAATCAATATATTTGAAAATGTAGAAAAACATCCAAAAATATTTAATTTCATTTGGTATTCTAATGTTTAACAATGCAATTAATTGCAATTAATTTTTTTAATTGCACTTAATTTTTTTGAGTTAACTGTGATTAATTGACAGCCCTAATTACTTTACACCAGGGCGTCCAAACGTTTCCACACTGATACAACTTGCCTGAGCCCTAGAAGTGCACATAAATTCTGTATAATTTACAGAATAATTCATATAAAAAATAAACACGCTCAACTATAATATCTGCTGAACTGTCATCTTCCACGAGAGACCATTGCATTGCTTGACTATTGGAAACAGAAATAAGATGAGTGCATCAGCTATAAAAATCTGCTACTGTTTTTTGTCCTCCCCAGGCTATTTTAGGGAGTGGGTGGCATTCTGAATGTTCATTCTTCAAACTGTAAATTAACAGATTAGTGGCAGAATTTCATTTTCCTGTGGTGTCCCTTCTACTCTTTAGGAACGTAGCCTGGTTTGGTTCTGATCCTTTGGGATATCCGTAGGAAGTGTGTGCTTGTGACTGAAGTTAATTGGGCTCTGAAAAGAATTGCTGCTCCATGCCAAGGCAGTTGAAACCACATTCCTTTGGCAGTCTGAACTAACATTAGATAAGAACAGTTCATGTCAGAGTTGCTTGTATAATGGCAACATTTATTATTATTAATAATACCCCCTGTGAGCCATCTGAGACATCTTGCCGTCTTCTGACAGATGGAAAGTCCATCATTTTCTTGGAATCAGAATATACGTAGAACACGAGTTCTCAGCCTTCAACAGCGAGCTTTATCCAAAAATCCTTAGAGCTCAAAAAAAGTCCAACCTTATTTTTTTATTATTTTTGGCTGGGTTTTTTGCTTGTGAAGGGTGAAAAATGAGTACTATTTTGGGTCAAAATCTTTCTTACCAGTAAACAATAATGTAGGAAGAGGGCCTGAAACATAAGCCCTTGTATCAGAGGCCTGGTATGAGGGCCTGAGGCCTAAACTAAAGTAGTGGTCAAAGCTTTGCTGCTATAAAGCAAAGTTAAGTTGTGAGCAAAAGGCAGGGCCTGCTCACAAAATCTGGAAAGAACAGGGATAATATTGCAGAAACACATATTCCTAAGCAGTGCTAGGCACAAGAACACATATGCAAACACATTCCAGAAGGATGGTACCAGAACAGCCTGATACCAGCATATTCCCCAAAGAGAACAGCAACACACTGACCCATCCTAAAGATAAGGTCAGGATGACAGCATGATGGATAGAAATGTTTTGATTGAACCAACAGGTACAAGGCAATGGGTGGCACCCAAATACATCAGAGGGTGGCACCTAGATACATCGGGGCAATTCGTAACTTGTTTGTATCTGTGTATAAAGATGTATCTCCGAGGGCGTCTTTGGTTGGTCTAGAGGATAATGGAAAGTCCCGCCATTAACTGAGCTAGTCAATTGCAACGGGCATACATGTGTTAGTGTATCTGTAACCATTGAGCCAGGACATTAGGACCGTGCTTCATTGACAATAAACCTGACCAAGTGCCTTCACTACGAACTGAGTCTGTGGTTATTGGGCAGTTCGATCAAGGTCTGCTGTGCCAACTGTCTGTGCAGAGCTGGGACAGGACACAAAGGGCTCCCACATGCAGCCAACATCTAGCAACATCTGACTACAAGTGTGAGTTGATGTATCTGTAGACAGCTTCCTGCAGTAGATGCTGGTGATTAAAACACATACTCAGTGCTCCCCCTTCAATGAATGATATTTTTTAAAACAAATTTATACTTTATTTTCCACAACGGCATGGGCTTTTGGAGGCTTATGAAGTCAAATGTGGTTTGATAGGGCTTGATCTAACACTCCTTGAAATCAAGGGGAGTCTTTCCACTAATGTTAGTGGGCATGGGATTGGGCCATAATAAGTATGGATACAAAAGGTGCAGAAATTCCATCATTACTTACCTCTTACTTTTGTAGAGGCTTTTCTGTTGGGCTCCCCAGAAAAGCCTCTACAAAAGTAAGAAGTGAATTATGATGGAATTCCTGTACCCTTTGTATCCATAGCATCTCACAGCACCTTGCTAAGGTGGAATAAGTTCTGTTAGTCTCTTTTACAAATGGGAACTGAGGTATGATGAGATCGAGTACCTCTACCTCTACGCTCATCCTAAATAGGAAATGAAAGAGGGCAAAAAAATAATCTGCTGCAAAGGAGATGTACTGACATCAGGTCTCACAGGTTACCAAGGACAAATATTGGAGTGGTTATATATTATGTAAATAAATAAATTAAATTAAATAGTCAGCATGGCTGGGGTTAGGTTGTCACAGCGGTCACTCACACACACACACGCCTAGGAGAAAGGGATTAAGGCCCTCTGCTCAGAATATGACTCTAGCTGTGGTGATACTCCCTGATGTCAGCAAGTTGTGGGTGGAAGCAGAGAGGGATGAGGAGTGGAAGGAGCCCCCAGCTCCAGCCTCCCCCCGCCCCCCCCCCGGTCACGAGCCAGAGTAGCTTGCCAAGCACACAGGAGGGAGGAAAGGGCCAAAGAACCTTACTTCTTGCACAGAGCAAGGTGTTAGTAGGGGAAGAATTGCTTATGGCATATAACACACGAACATAGCAACAACCCACCTACCTCTTCTGATCTACAGGGGAATAGCCAAATGGAACAGAGACATTTCAACATCAGACAAACATGTCCGCTGATCTTAGAAAGGGTAGAAGCATTTTTGACATGTTTGGATACTAGAGTTGCCAATTTTGGTTGGACGTATTCCTGGAGGTTTCATCACATGACATAATCTTTAATTAAAGGTTAATCTTTAATTCCTGGAGACTCCCGGACAATCCTGGAGGGCTGGCAACTCTGATCTGCCAACTGGGGGAAGCACTTATCAAGCTGCAGGTGAGTGTGGGTGGAGGCGCAGGGATTTTGCTATTTGTATATATGGACTATACCTACTGGAATCTCACAGACAAACCTTCTTGAAGGGAAAGGGAAAATTTGGCCAGTGAACATGCTTTGGCAACCAATGTGTCCAGCTGAATACATATTTCTAATCCCAGTGCCTTTCCCACAAGGTATAAATTGGCACCTTGTAGCTGCTCCGGGTCCATGAGAACCTGTAGAATGACTGTTTGGGACACAGAAGCAGAGAGTGTGTTTCAGTGAAGAAAAGAGCCCGCTTTTATGTAGCATACCAGCTGGCTTCCCCCAAAACCCCTTCCCATGTTCATGCACCGTATCTTAGATTTCCCTCGTATTGCTTTCTGGGGTCCCTGTTGGTAAGTGTAACAATTCTTCCTGCTAGTGGAAGTAGAAGGGGTATGTAAGTTGAGCAACGACGTGGGGTAATGAATAGAGCAGAAGTCTAGGAGTCAGGAGACCTGAATTCTGACTGGCCTGGCTTTGCCTCTGACTTGCTGTGTGATCTTGGATGAGTCACTTAACTTTGCTTCTGTTTCCTCTTCTACTTTTGTCAGTCTTGCCTATTTATTTGGGTTGTAAACCTTCCAGGGTGGGGATGGACTTCTCTCACTCTGTCTATGTACCATGCCTAGCACAATGGGGCCCTGATCTTGAGCTAGGTCTATAATAATACAAACATAGGGCTTCTGCACTTCCTGAAGCTTCTTAGCAAAGATCAGTACAACAGCTCTGAGCATAGGCCCTGGGGAGGCTTTGGGATTCACTTTACATTTGTGGCCACACAGGGCTGGGACCTTGGTTTTGCCAGTGCCACTATCTTTGATTCCCTGTCCTTCATGCTGGCAGGCTACAGTGAAGAAAGAATTCCCCAACTGGCCTCCCATCATTCCTGTCTGGAAGTTTGTACTTCAGACTCACTTCATTTTAGGTGGGTGACCAGAGGCTTCAGAGCCTGCAAAAGGTTGGTTGGCTATGTGTGTAGGGGGATGCTACTGCAGCCTTAGAAGAGATTGCAGGTAGGTGGTGGCATGGGTGTGCAGGAAAGCATTCAGAGAAGTGCCTGGTTGCAGGACTGCAAGTAGCTAGGTGGGTCCCCAAATGTGTTACTCTGCACGAGGCACTGCAACATCTACATGGCCCTGGGTAGATAGCAGCTAAGCTCCAACACCCTATTCAGGCAGCTCTTCCTCCAGTTGACTCACCCCCTTATGGAGAGAGAGCCATGCAAAACCCCACCCCTTTGGCAGAGGAAGGCACTCTGTGGAGCTGTCACAGGCAGAACCATCAGAGAGATGTTCTCCAATACATCCACAATATCCTTTTATTCCTCTGTGTCTTGGTGTGCTGTCCAATGGTAGGTACTGACAGGAACCTAGGTAGATTAATCTCTATTTACTAGTGTAATTGCCACGGTGCTAATATTAGTCCCATGTCATTACAGCTGTTCATGAATAATTTCATATTGAATGTGATACAGTAGCAGCAAATGTAAGAACAGAGTGAAATAAAACATTTGTACACATCAATCAAGTTGCATTAATGCGATTAGCTAGAAGGATTTCACTGCTATCTGTGAACTTTCATGGTATTTTTAGGATGCTTAAAACACCAGTTTGAGAAATAGAATTGAAGAGAATAAATATGAATTATCTGGTATGAGTTACATAAGGTGCTTTTAGTATTTGGCACTATTTTAAGTTGCTGTGGAATCCAATTCCATCTTATTACCAACTGAGCCTTTGTCTGATGTATTAGATCAAACCGTATTCCTGTCTCTAAACGCTAACAGCAGCACATTCAGTCCTCTGGATTTCGGCGTCTAAAGTGGGTGTTGCAGGAAACTTGGCACCACTGCTCTTTATAGAATAATAAACACAGATGATGTTGCCTTGGGTTTCATATAGACTTGGATGCTGTTGCCTCATATCAGATGATTCATAGACAAATGGTGACTATTAGCTTTTAAAAATAACATGACTAGTTGAAGAAAATGGAAGAAAGATGCTTGCCAGGTTTCACAGATGGCCCAGGGTGGTAGTTCCTTTTTTTTTACTTTGAGCTGACAGAACATTTTGCACTTTATTCTTCCAGTGGCTGCATTACATTGTTGTGTAATTTAACTATTTTTCTCTTTTCCAGTGGGCTGGAACATACCTGTAGAGCTGTAGTTTCTCCTCTTCCATGCTTTGCTCAAGGTATATTCTTTACAAATTCCTGTTCTTCACATTACCTGTATCAAATGCAGATTATGGAAAGGTCCATTCTTGATAAAAGTAAGCTGCAAAGCTATTGGCAAAAGAATATTCATCTTTATTTCTGGTTTTATGTGTCTCTGCATCCTGTTTTCTTGATTTGGGGTCTAACATTTTAAAGCACAAAAGAAGGGTTCAGCCTAGGAAATTACACTGAATTAGAGCAAGACATTGAGGAGTTAGGTGAACTAACTGTGTAGACTGAGTAGCTGTGTTACCCCGGTCCTCTAACCTGGGGTGCCCTTTACACTGCTTTGCTGCTGTAGCTTCCAACCTGGATTCCTCACAAACAGCCTCCTGCATGTAAGTCACTTCCAGCTATGTCTGTGTGCTGCAGCCAGATTTTGGCTCTTACTAGCCTTGGTTATGCTGCAGGGTGACCCCAATACAATCCCAGTCCCAGATCTTCCCCCAGAAACGTATGTCTTGTATTGCCCAGCCCTCTCCTGGACAGTACAAATATGTTAAGGCCGTTATTCCTTTTAAGGGAATTTGCACACACCATGTTACTCCAAATGGATTTACCCAGACACTTCAACTTGAACACACTGGATTAGACTAAACAGTAAAACAAGTGTATTAACTACAAAGAGAGAGATTTTAAGTGAGTCCAAGTAATGAGGCATAAAGGTCAGAAATGTTAACAAGAAAAATAAAGGTAATATGCTTACTAGTGCCTAACTTAACAAACTATATTAGATTCAAAACAACATTTTCTCACATGCTTCAGCAATCTGACTAACCAAACTCTTTAGGTCAAGACCCCTCCCCCAGAGTCCAATGGCTGCTTCCTTTGTCTTTTCAAGTGCAGTGAATGCAATAGGCAGGGAGTGAGAGGGGGTGTCTTGGGATTTTGGCCCTCCTTTTTATAGTTTCAGTCCTCCTCTTGGAAAAACATTTCCAGCTGAGCACCAGGAGCCACAGAGCCTATGTGGAAGGATGTTTCCTGCTGGGTTTTTTTATCTGTTTGAACATCCTTTGTCTTCCCTTTCTTCTTGATGACTCTGTTTATTGGTTAAATTCAAATTAAGCCAATCACTCATTCCTTTGTTTAGGACAGACCTATTTGCCAGCTTCTATGTGGGCAGGACTATGGGGTTTGGAATATGTGTTAATAACACCATACAGGGGAATCTTATAACTTCACACAGTGTTGCCACACATATTTTACCAGGACAATACTGACCAGCAAATTATGAGTTTTTAAATGACTCCTCACAAGACATGCCTTGTACAAAAATCACACCTCTGTAGGTGTGAACACACGGGTGTATCCTGTCACACTCACCCTGTGATAATTATGACTTTGCAGCCAGTGTAGACTGGGGCAAGTCATGTTCAACATTGTATCATCTGGTAATTGGTAAACCCTTGGCCCCAATAGATTAATTCATGACCAGCTCGATCTTATCTAAACTGATTGCAAAAGCCATAGTCAATATCTTGTAGTTAACGTGATCTCTCAAAGTTGTGCTCTAACTCAGTGTAATTTTCTGGTGAAAACAATCCCAAATGGAAGCAATGTCCCCTTCTCTTGCTTGCCAAGAACCTAATCTTGCTAGCCCTCCTGTAGTATTAGCGGTGGTGTCCTGCCCCCACCCTGCCGGCTCAGAGGGAGGCCACTCTGCTTCACTACATTCGCTGAGGCATTGCCCCGTTTCAGGAGAGTAGCGATTCAAGTGTTGAGGTTGAGGCCCCTCTGGCACGATAATGTACAGCAAACAAGCAGTCTCAGGGATCCGGCCCTCAGGCAGGGTAGAGGAATCAAATAGTCTTGGGGTGCAGATCCTCAGGCAGGACAGAGCAAACAGTCTTAGTGTTCAGGCCCTCAATCAGGGTAGAACCACAAGCAGTCTGTGAGCTCAGGCCTTCAGACAGGGCCAAACAGTCTTAGGGCTCAGACCCTCAGGGAAACAATCTAGGGGCTCAAACCCTCAGGCAGGGCTGGAGCAACGAACAGTCTGTTGTCCTAGCTGTAGCAAATGGCAGACAAACGCAGGCCCCTTGGCCTTAGGTGGGGAGGCTGCCACCCAGGGGTGGAGTTGGCAGCATGGGGTAACGGGACCTGGGCCCACCCTACTCCACCGGGTCTGAGCCCAGGGCCCTAACAGTGGCAGAGTGTTCCACCACTGGGTTAGCGGGGATCCGCCTGAAACACGGTGACTGGTGTTTGGGCAGCAACACAACCAGACTATAATCGGTTTTCCCTGGGCTATTTCCTACTCTCCCACCATCATGTATCTGCGGCTCGGGGTCGTTCCCCACCTCTTCGGGGTATGTGGCAAGCAGCAGTCCTGGCAGTTCTTCGCCTGGGTTGGCCTCCTCCAGGGGCAGGGCGTGGTGCAGCTTGGGTTCTGCTCTGGGGATCTGCAGCAGGTGGAGACATCTGGCTCAGACTCAACTGGGTTACAGACCCTGCCTTTTATACTTCCTGTCCTGCACCTTAGCTTCTGGTGGGAGGGATGAGCCTGGCCTGGCTCCGCCCACCAGGGAATTGCAGAATGGCTCCTCCCCCTTTGGCTCAGTGGGAGGCCACTCCGCCTCACTGCACCTCCATAGGCAGAGCTCCCATGGTTGTCAAGTTCTGAATTCAGACTTGTGCATTTCCTTTGCAAGAGTTTGATATCCTAAGCAGTGTGTGCAGGGAGAATTGCCTGCAGGGCTGAAAGCTCTTCCAGAGGCTCTGGAACTAAAGTTATGTCAACTAAATAAAGAAGAAACTGATGTTCATGGGTTTAAGACCAATCTTTACTCCAACCTGCTCTGTGGCTTGGACGAGCTAAGACTCAATCAAATACGCTTATTGAAAATGTAATGTAATAGGGTTAAACCAATAAGGTTTAATAGAAAATTAACAAGTTTCTCTAGAAATTACTCTTAAAACCCAGCAGAATTTAACAGAGAATGGAATCTTTTCTATAGATTTTTCTGAGCCTTCCTATAGAATCCTGTAGCATGAATTTCATTTTCTGTACAATTCTGGAGGATGGTCTGAAAAGCCTATATACAATTAGCATTTCCTATTGAACTCTACATACATTTTCATAAGGGAACGAGCTGGTAAGCAGAGAGAGGAAGGACATACTTTTTCTCCCTCCCAAAGAGGAGGGGTAGAGTCAGGGGAATCTGCTCTCTGGACTGTCATACCCTGGTAGGGTGACCAGACAGCAAGTGTGAAAAATTGGGACGGGGGTGGGGGGGTAATAGGAGCCTATATAAGAAAAAAAACCCCAAAATCAGGACTGTCCCTATAAAATCGGGACATCTGGTCACCCTATACCCTGGCAAACCTGGAGCATTCTAGTCAGAACTCCCACTGCACAGCTAATTCTCCTCTCACCCATCTTTGGTGGTACCTTCTAGCAGCACAGCTCCTTTGTGAGCTATGGGGTGGGATGGGAAGGAAGTAGCTTGCAGGGGACTGTGCCTCTGCTTTAGTGTTCCTAGGTTAATGGGATTTCTGTAAGAAACTGTGGCAATCTGTGCATTTGGAAGGAAGTATCCCCTACCGCCTATTTGTGGGCACACAAATCTTTCTTCTCTTTATCCGCAGCCCTCACATCTGGAAGAAAAGAGCTGAGAATGCTAGAGAGTGAATTTGCACTGAGTTTTCCCATGTAACGCTCACCCTGCTGTGGGTTGTTCTGGAGGAGTGAGTAATATACAATAGGTCTTTGTCTTCACGTGGATTTATTTGTTATTTTTAAGTCTAAATGTCTAGTTTGACCTGATCAGAGATCTGAGAGAGCTCTTTTTTTTCCTGAGGCTCATCAGTTCATCTTTTCACACACTTCTCTGAGTGTACAAGATTTCATAAATCTCTTCAGTGCTAGAATTAAGGCGAATTATTCTCATTATGTCTGAGTCAGAGCCTCTTACAGTTAGAATGAACTAGAGAGGAACCAAAATAGATATAAGAAGGTGGGGGCTGAGATTTCTACAGGAAGGTTAGATATTTTAGTGGCTTCTGTGTAGGCTCCTTGACAAAACCAGTTCTGACTCGTGTGCTGTCATACATGTGAAGGGCTGAGTTCTGTCCTCAGATCTAGGTACACAGTTCTCATTGGCTGCCGTATCTGTGAGGCACCAAATAAGCTATTTAGAATTAGGCACTAAATTAACTATTTTTTGCTTTGCATCCTTGTAACCAAATTTTCTGGATGAAACCCCCCCCCTCTGGTTTATTGTAAAAATGTAGCACTGTTGGGCCATGTGAATGAATACGAACTAATTTTAACTTGAAAGTACTGTTCTTCCAGTGATGTCCATGTGGGTGCTCCACTGTAGGTGCGGCAGCGTCCCCTGTGCCTGGGATCGGAGGATCTTCATCAGCAGTGCCCATTGGACCGCACGTGTGCCCATCTCATGTATATGTAGCACTATGCGGTCCGACTGCCCCCCAGTTCCTTCTCTACCTCCTATGGTCTGGGACTAAATCCATAGCACAGCCTGCATCTCCTTTGACCTCTTAGATAGTGCATTACCTGTTAGTTGTAGTGTAGTTTAGTAGTTACTTCTTTCCTTTTCTTGTTGTCTGCCTATTAAACAACAACTTAATTTTTCCTTCCTACTTACCCTCCTCGTTAGCGCATAGCTTAGGACTTTGTTTTCTGCTTCCCGCCCTTCTCAACTGAGAAGCTTTCTCCCTCACCTTTGTGTCTGGCTCTCCCAAGTTGAAGAGGTGCATTTTCTGCTTGGATGCCTTCCTAGTAACTGACGGTTACCCACAGTTCATCCGTTGCCTGGGAGAGGGACACGTCCCTCAGAAGTGTACCCATTGCCACAACCTGACTACCAGGGCCAGAAATGACCGGGACATTCAGCTATGACTTCTCATGGAGAGATCATTGCATCCAGCATCAAAGCCTGCGTCCAGCACTAGACCGGACATTATTTCTTCCAAGTACTGTTGCTTATAAAATATGTAGTGTGGCTTGTACATTTAAAGGTGTCCTTTAAAATGATTTCTCCCCTAAAGAGATGCACTTCCCTGTGTGGAGGACTTTGCACAGTCACCCTAGTGCAAGGACCCAGTGGAGAGCAGCACTAGGGTGACTGTGCAAAAACTCCACACAGGGAGCTTTGAGTAGTGTACTTTCAGTGCAGTCCATGGAGAGAGAATGGATAGCAGAGTTTCTGTAGACATTTTTGTTGTGGGCTGTTGGGCTCCGCTCAGTAACTTGTTCCACATACAGCACTGTAGGAACAGGACTCCAAAGGGGCAGTTATCAAGATATCACAGCCAGGGTCACATGACAACTCGCTCTCCCATTTGGCACATGTGTGGCTTAGTCCCAGAACCCACGCTAAGTCCTTCCTGAATGTGTTTACTGAGTGTGAAATCCTGGGTGTGCAAAAGGGGAAGATACCCCCTCCTCCAAACACTGCTGGTCTTGCACCAGCCATCTAACATGGTAATTCATTTTCTTTGCATATAGGCTGGACTTTAAAGGACTATGAATTATTTGTCCCTGCTGAGAAATACATGCTCTAGTTTGGTCGTTAAGGGCCTAGAGGTGACTAGCTCTCATATGGGGATGCGAGGAGGCACAATTACAGTCCATATGGTCTCCTGAGTGCTGGGACTGTGTACTGGTACTGTCCCTGTCGGTGGATGCAAGTCATCTCCAAAAGAGCACAGGCACTACGACCCTTTTCTTCTCCACCAGCCAGCTGGATCTAGTCTCAGGAATATTAAAGGAATTGCAGCTGTTACTTTTGTCTACCTGTGGCTGGTTCCAGGGCCTGGCCCTGAGATCTGGCTGACAGTGTTAGCAGCATGAGGCTAGAGGTACAACTGCCCCACTTGATTTTCTCCATTAACACCACAGTACTTTATTCTTTGCTCTGGGCCCAAGTCCAAAGTGTCTTTCACATTCTTGTGCATTCACTGTTTGATCTGAACTGTGTTTTCAAGTGACACTGAAGCATCAAGCTCCTACTAGGCCCTTGAAAGGAGGTCTGAAGTTCCTGCTTCCAGCTGAATTCTGTTTTTTAAAAGATGCTAATAAGCACAGTATTCAATGCAGGAATACTCTAGGATGTAAATACAGCTTTACACAAATTAAGCTGTTTTGTGCAGTTTGAGAAGCAAACGCCTTTCTCTGTCCAGAAATGCAATAAAGTACCCAGGAAATTACTTTTTTCTCCTCCTTTCCTCAGCCACTGCAGTCATTTTTGATACCCAGTTACTGGAGGAGTTACTAGACATTTAGCTGAATGCAGAGATTCTTTTCAAAGCACGCTTGGAATGTGAGAAATCACACACTGGAAATTTAGGCCTGGTCTACACTAAAAAGTTAGGTTGAAGGAAGCTGCCTTAAGTCAACCTGTTAATATATGTGTCTACACTGCTGGGTCCTTTACACCAACCTAAGGCTACGTCCTCACTACAGGGGGGGGTCGATTTAAGATACGCAAATATTCGACGTATCGCAGCCGACTTACCCCGCTGTAAGGACGGTGGCAAAATCGACCTCCGCGGCTTCCCGTCGACGGCGCTTACTCCCACCTCCGCTGGTGGAGTAAGAGCGTCGATTCGGGGATCGATTGTCGCGTCCCAACGGGACGCGATAATTCAATCCCCGAGAGGTCGATTTCTACCCGCCGATTCAGGCAGGTAGTGTAGACCTAGCCTAAGTCGCCTCTAAAGTCGACTTCTGTAATCCACCTCTGTGAGAGGCATAGCACTTAATTCGATTTTCATGGGTCGACTGCGAGGTAGTGCAGACACAGCGTTGTGTAATTCGACTTAATTGGCCTCCGGGTGGTGTCCCACAATGCTAATTTGTGTCCTCTCTCGAGATCATTCTCAACTCTGCTGCACTGCAGCCAGGTACACAGGAAACAGCCCCTCCCCTGCTAAGCCCTGGGAAGTTTTGATTTCCCATTTGCTGTTTGATCAGCATTGGGAGCATGCCAGCTTGAGAACAGCTGATCATGGAGACTACACGCCCCAAACGCGCTCCAGCCTGGTCTGCACAGGAGCTGGTGGATCTCATCGCTGTGTGGGGAGAAGAGTCTGTGCAGAAGAAGCGCTGACATCTGTTCAAAGATCGCTTGTGGAATGGGGGAGAAGGGCTACATGAGGGACACACAGTGGTGCCGTGTGAAAATAAAAGAACTTCGCCAAGAGTACCAGAAGGCAAGGGAGGCTGAACCCCACACATGCCGGTTCTACAATGAGCTGCATGCGATTCTCAGCGGTGGCCCTACCAGCACCCCCACAAGCAATGTGGACACCTCACAGGTGTGAGTCTAGGGACAGCAAGGAGGATGATATGGTGGAGGAGGAGGAGGAGAATGGGAGACAGGCGAACGGTGGATCCATTCTCCTCGAGACCCAGGAAATATTTTTAACCCTGGAGCCCTGTGGATCGCAGGACATCACGGTGGCTGACTGTGATGCTGGAGAAGCACCGCTCATGAGTATACAGTTATAATCAAAGTCCAGTTAAACTTTAGCAGGCACACACCTTCAGTGGTATTGCATGTTTACTGTGAAGAAAAAGTGAGGTGCTGTGGTTCTCTGCTTACAAGAGGCTGCTCCAGCTATGCAGAGGGTGGCCCCTGAAAAAGACTGTTTATGTGGATTGGGATAGCCTGGGAATCCTCCATGGGTATCTCTAGGAAACTTTCATGGAGGTACTCTACAATCCTTTGCAGAAGGTTTCTGGGCAAGGCAGTCTTATTTCTTCCACACAACTCCTGAATTAATTCTACTGGCATCATTGCAGTACACAGCATAGCAGCATAAGGACCGAGTCTATGCCCAGACGCTTGCAGCATCTCCTTCCTTTCTGCCTCTGTTACCATCAGAAGACTGATATCACATAGGGTCGCCTAGGGGAAACGGGGGTAATTCTCATTAAAAGTGCTCTTACAAGAAAAAAAAGGGCATGTAGACCCACCCCACGCCCCCACATTTCAGATCGCCAAACCACACAGCTGATGTGCCTTTACTGTGTTTGGTGTGGGTCAGCAAGTAGTTTAAAGCAGCTGATAGGGGACTGGGGCCCCACGTGAGAGATTCTGCAATTTGGGAGTGAAAACGTTTCCCTCCCTCCACCCTGTTCGTAAACAGCTTCCCATGGTGCTATAGGGAAGGGCCATTGTTCGACTAGCTACCTCCGCTACCAACATGAGCCTGCCATAAACTTCATTAAAAGTGCAGTCACTCATGACCTGGAGGGGCTTACTCACCATGGCTGGAGCAGCAAAACAGAACAGTGAATGGTTACAGATTCTGATTATGTTATGGCTTGCACCTAGTGTAATAAGGGTGGCTTTTTTAATGAAAATGGCCTTGCTATGGAAACATTTTATTCATGTACAGTGGCTCCTTTATTTTTTCCCATGACTGACAGCTGGAAATGTGTCCTTTGACGTGTCATCAACACCTGAAAGCAGACTTTCACTGATTAGAAGGAGGAGAAAGAGAACGTGAGAGGACTTGTTCACCGAAATACTGAACGCCTCTGGGACAGTTGACACAGAGCTGAGAGCGTGGAGGATTTCACTGTCCGAGAAGTTAGACATGGACATGGAGAGCAAAAAAGCTTCCAATAAGCAAGAGCATGCGGCGCAGGATGAGATGCTTCGGATTATGAGGGACCAAACAGACATGTTGAGCCGTCTGGTTGAACTGCAGGAACAGAAGCAGGAGGGTAGAGTCCCTCTGAAGACCCTGGTGGACAGCCAGCCAGCATTGCCTGGTGCAGAATCATCCTCCCCCAAGCATTCCCTGAGGCTTAGGCGAAAAATCCATAATCCCTTTCACTTAACTCGGGGGGAGGATACAAGGAACAGAAGGCGCCAATTCACAGACCTTTGATGGTCTGGAATGCGGTATTATATTATAAAGCTGGAAATGTTTCTCCCGTTCCAACTTGACAACCCCTTTTCCCCAAGTTTACCATTTTTTCTGTTCTCCCTCTTTACTTACATTTGTTAAATAAAGTAAATGGAATCGAGAAATAAATGTTCTTTATTGAGTAGAAGCAGTGGGCTTGGGTGGGGGATTGGCTTTACAGGGACAGTGATACAAGGCAGGTGAAGGTTTGGGAAAGGGGGAGGGATAGTTCAGTGGTTTGAGCATTGGCCTGCTAAATCCAGGGTTATGAGTTCAGTCCTTGAGGGAGCCGTTATAGGGATCTGGGGCAAAAATCTGTCTGGGGATGGGTCCTGCTTTGAGCAGGCTGTTGAACTAGATGACCTCCTGAAATCCCTTCCAACCCTGATATTCTATAAAGCACAATGCAGACAAGCCGCTCACATTACTGTGACTCATTATTGAAACAGCTTTTCAAAGCCTTGTGGATATGCAGTGCCCCTTGCTGTGCTCTTCTTATTGCCCTGGTGTCTGGCTGCACAAAAATGGCTGCCATGCAATCTGTCTCAACTGCCCACCCCTGCGGAAAATTTCCCCCCTTTTTTTCACAGATATTATGGAGCACACAGCAGGCAGCTATAACCATGGGGATGTTCTCTTCACTAAGGTCCAACCTTGTTAGTAAACATCTCCAGCGCCCTTTCAAACGACCAACGGCACATTCTGCCACCATTCTGCATTTGCTGAGCCTATAGTTGAACTGTTCCTTACTGCTGTCCAGATGGCCGGTGTATGGCTTCATGAGCAAGGGGTAGGCTGGGTCTCCCAGGATAACTATAGGCATCTCAACGTCATCAATGTTAATTTTATGGTCTGGAAAGAAAGTCCCGGATTGCAGCTTTTTGAACAGACCTGAGTTCCTAAAGGTGCGTGTGTCATGAACCTTTCCTGACCATCCTACGTTGATGTCGGTGAAATGCCCCCTGTGATCCACCAGCACTTGCAACACCATTGAAAAGTACCCTTTTTGGTTTATGTACTCTTTGGCAAGGTGGTCTAGTGCCAAGATGGGGATATGCATTCCATCTATCGCCCCACCGCAATTAGGAAACCCCATCATGGCAAAACCATCCACTATGTCCTGCACATTTCCCAGACCCACTACCCTTCGTAGCAGAAGTCGATTAATGGCCCTGCACACTTGGAGCACAGCAGTTCCCACAGTTGATTCCCCACTGACCAGTAACTGTCTGGCGTTGCAAGCTTCCAAATAGCGATCGCCACTCACTTCTCCACTGTCAGAGCAGCTCTCATTTTTGTGTTGCTGAACTGCAGGGCAGGGGAAAGCTCTGCACGAAGTTCTTGGAAGATGGCCTTCTGCATTCGAAAGTTCTGCAGCCACTGCTCGTCATCCCATACCTGCAAAACGATGTGGTCCCACCAGTCAGTGCTTGTTTCACGGGACCAGAAACGGCTCTCAACAGAGTGTAGCTGCTCTGTGACTGCCAGCAGCAACTGTGAATTGTTTTTTTCAATGGCTTGCAGCAGGGCTGCTTGCAGGACATCGCTATGTTCTGCGTGGCAGACCCTACTTCGCTCTGGAAATACTGCAGAAGAAGGCGTGAGGTGTGTGAGATGCTCAGAGCAAGAGTGCATAACTAAGCAAGCTCCATGCTTCTGGGGTTTTGGCGTACATGCAGCGGTTTTAAGGTGTGAAAACCACTGGGTTGTTTGCCGTTGAGCACAGTGCATCATGGGATGCCTACGCAATGTTCTCATTCTCCCCTGCAACAATGTTTTGGTTCCATGAGGCATTGCACAAACTTCCCAAAACACACTGTGGCAAGTTGCACTTTGGGATAGCTACCCACGATGCACTGCTTTGTGCATCAATGCAGGCCCTGTTAAGTGTGCTGTGTAGATGGGCTCTTAGACTGCTAAAAGGAGACTGCCAAATATCTGGCTTCATAACTTCCTTGCCCTTTGTCTTTTGCAACCTGATCCAAAACCCACTGAAATCAGTGACAGGACTCTTCATTGACCTCCATGAGCTTTGGATCTGACTCTTAACTCTCACATTGTGCCTAGAGATTGGATTATTCATAGGTCTTGCCTGCAGATCAGTCTTTAGATGCCATAAGTATGTATTAAAGAGAAGGAGTTGGGATAAAATCTAGGGCTGTCGATTAATCGCAGTTAACTCACGCGATTAACTAAACAAAATTAATCGCGATTAATTGCCATTTTAATGGCACTATTAAACAATAGAATGCCAATTGAAATTTATTAAATATTTTGGATGTTTTTCTACATTTTCATATATATTGTATTCTGTGTTGTAATTGAAATCAAAGTGTATATTATTTTTTATTATAAATATTTGCACTATAAAAATGATAAACAAAAGAAATAGTATTTTTCAATTCACCTCATACAAGTACTGTAATGCATTCTCTTTGCCGTGAAAGTGCAACTTACAAATATAGATTTTTTTTGTTACATAACTGCACTCAAAAACAAAACAATGTAAAACTTCAGAGCCTACAAGTCTACTCAGTCCTACTTCTTGTTCGCTAAGACAAACAAGTTTGTTTACATTTACAGAGGATCATGCTGCCCGCTTCTTATTTACAATGTCACCAGAAAGTGAGAACAGGCATTTGCAAGATATTTACGTGTCAGATATGCTAAACATTCGTATGCCCCTTCATGCTTCAGCCATCATTCCAGAGGACATGCTTCCATGCTGATGACGCTCATTTAAAAAAAAATGTGTTAATTAAATATGTGACTGAACTCCTTGGGGGAGAATTGTATGTCCCCTGCTCTGTTTTATCCACATTCTGACATATATTTCATGTTATAACAGTCTTGGATGATGACCCAGCATATGTTGATCATTTTAAGAACACTTTCTCTGCAGATTTGACAAAACGCAAAGAAGGTACCAATGTGAGATTTCTAAAGATAGCTATAGCACTCGACCCAAGGTTTAAGAATCTGAAGTGCCTTCCAAAATCTGACAGGCGAAGTGTAGAGCATGTTTTCAGAAGTCTTAAAAGAGCAACACTCCGATGTGGAAACTACAGAACCCAAACCACCAAAAAGAAAATCAACCTTCTGCTGGTGCCATCTGACTCAGATAATGAAAATCAACATGTGTCGGTCCGCACTGCTTTGGATTGTTATCGAGCAGAACTCGTCATCAGCATGGACACATGTCCCCTGGAATGGTGGTTGAAGCATGAAGGGACTTAAGAATCTTTAGCATATCTGGCACATAAATATCTTGCGACGCCGGCTACAACAATGCCATGTGAACGCCTGTTCTCACTTTCAGGTGACATTGTAAACAAGAAGTGGGCTGCATTATCTCCTGAAAATGTAAACAAACTTGTTTGTCTGAGCGATTGGCTGAACAAGAAGTAGGACTGAGTGGACTTGCAGGTGCTAAAATTTTACGTTTTATTTTTGTATGCAGGTTTTTTTTACATAATTCTACATTTGTAAGTTCAACTTTGATGATAAAGAGATTATACTACAGTACTTGTATAAGGTGAATTGAAAAATACTATTTCATTTGTTTTTTTACAGTACAAATATTTGTAATCAAAAATAAATATAAAGTGAGCACTGTACACTTTGTATTCTTTGCTGTAATTTAAATCAATATATTTGAAAATGTAGAAAACATCAAAATATTTAAATAAATGGTATTATATTATTAACAGTGCGATTAATCATGCGATTAATTTTTTTAATCGCTTGACAGCCCTAATAAAACCATGCACTATATCCAATTGTCTTTGCTGCCCTTTGATCTTGTGGGGAGCCTTTCTACGCTTCAGACCATAATTGCCATCTAGATTGAACTCTCTCTTTCTATAATGCCTTTTTTGCACTTCAAAGTGTGAGGTGCAAAAAAGGCATTACTGTGATCAAACTATTATAGTGAAACTCACTCTATTATTTCCATAATAATTCTGTGAGGAGCTGCAGTGCTGGGATGGCTTCCATGGGAATTGAAAGAAATCATCCACAGATGGAAAATGTACTGAATGTATTGATGTGCTACGTTGTTATTGGTTTGATTGGGATTTTTTTTTTCAAACTAGGTGGGGTGCACTTTGAGGATGAGAATAAAGGCATCATTAGTAGCAGAAAGTTTCACTTGATTGGTAGGAGAAAGTTCTCTCAACACAGTGTTCTTTCAGTGGGAGTTCACTGGAAGGGATGGTGTAATGGCCTGAGCATTGGATTTAGAACATCTAGAGTCTATACAACCACAGGTTTCATTCTTGGTAGAGCTGTGTCAGATCTTCAGCCTTCTGAGGTAGATTTAGGGTGGTGTCAATCCACAAAGCTCCATTTACTTCAGTGATTGATCTATACCAGCTGGGGATCTGGCCCATAAAGTTCCATGCAATTTATGGGTCTCTTGATATAAACCTGAAAATTTGAGGTCTTGTCTGCTCTGTAGGGATCTTATAGATCTTGTTGAATTTATTTGTAAGAGTTGGGGTTTGTTTTTGTCTCTATTGCAGAAGGGCTCCTTTGGTTTAGAAGGGTGCTGTGAAAATGTAACACTGCTGTAGGATTCTGTTGGATGAACATCCAAAGGAATACTGGTATATTTCATGGTGAAAAGGTAAACACAGGACTAGATTGGAGATGCTGAGCTTAAAAAGCAGGGTTGTGATTGGTTTGCCTCTTTGGGACTAGTATTTGTGCTTGTGAATATTAGTTAAGTGGTGGTACCAGAAAATGTAGAGGCATTACAGTCTTCTAGACCTATGAAGGAAGAAACCAACCAAAATCCCAAAACTGAAGCTTATTGGTTTTCAAAAACAATTAATTTGAAGTGAAACAAAATAAAAACTGATTTGGCTTCATTCCAAAATTACCTTTTGAAAAATAAATAAAAATAAATAATCACCAAATGCTGTTTTCCCACATAAAAATGTGTTTTCAATCCCCCACCCCCCTTTTTGTTAGGAAAGTTTTGTTTGGTCAAAAACTTCAAGCAGCTCTAGTCATTTGTATGGCACCATAGATGTCCATAGCATTCTACCAGTGCACAGGAACCTGAGGACTTTACACTCAAAAAGGTAACCCCAACCATATACTGCTAGGGCACACAGCAGTGTCCCAGCACAAGTTTCTGACTGCATTTTGTTAAATGACTAATCCTTGGGATCTCTTTGTGCTGAATTGGGTCTTGGATTCTTTTCTCTCTGTTCTTCAGTCAGGACTGTGGCATCTTACAATTCCTCAGACTTTACTAGCCTACAGTCATCTAGTGCATGAGAGTGCAGATCATGGAGTTTATAATAATACTACCCTCCACACCTTTAGGGAGCCAGTGTACAGGCCATGTAAACACAAATGCAGATTTATTTAATGGTGAGGGGAATGGGTTAGCCTCAATGGCAAACAGCGCTCAACAAACTGCAATAGTACAAACTCCTCTTAGGGCCCAACCCAGTGCCCACGGACGTCACTGGGGGCCTTTTCCTGGTGTTCGGTAGGCTTTGGACCAGGCTCTCAATGCCATGCTGCCTTATCTACTGGGAGATGGAGTGTGGCTATACTGTAACCTCAGCTTTGGCCAGACTGGACTGACTACTCTCAGGAAGCACAAGCATGCCTCAGAGGGTGGGCAAACTGAGTGGTGCAGGTGGCACAGCAGAGTCCCAACGACTTGCCTGCATATAACTATTGCTCTTGATCGGTCCCAGGAGCACCTCAGAGCATGAAATGAACCTATTTGTGAGGCGCTGCACTGGCATCAGCTGCTGAAATAAACTTGGTTTAAGAGTGTCCTCAATCTATGCTAAAGTCTGTGTGACCAGACCTTCAGCTGCCATGGTGATGACTGGGGGGAGGGCTGTATTTTACATCCAAAATATACCCCACACAGTGTTCAGAGGCTCTCTGCAGGAGCACTGGTTCAGGCCTGCTTCAAAGGAAGTTGTCACTAACTGAATCTGGTGATTCCTCCATCAGCTAGGAGTCCTCAGTTACTGACCTGTTCCCTTTTTGCTTTAGCTTAGGAGATCTCGACAAGGTTGCTGCACAAGGTGGAATCGCTGCTTACAATAGAAAGCCTCTTGCAGTGAGTCACATGAGTTTGTTGAACTCTCGCTGGTGTAATAAATAGAATATCTGAGTGCCCGTTGGCAGTTGTTTGGATATCTACATTACCACCACACTTGATGTATGTGACTTCCTAGAAACTTCCCTATCAGTCATTTCTTTAATGCCTTCTGACTTGCAAACCATAAGAGCTTTAATTTTAAAAGATTGGCTGCAGCTGAGGAGAAAAATTATGGCGTTTCCCCTGAGCACCTAGCGATTCCGCTTCGAGATTTACAGTGTATTCTGGCATTAAAAAAAGAGTCACGACCCTGAGTTAGAAGACGAGAAGGCAGAGAAAGCCCAGGAAAAAGAGAATGTGTCAAGCAGTGTTCGAAGATGCTGTTCATTCTGCATTTTTTCTCAATGTGGGTATTTGGGATGGGGGAAGGACAAAGGAGGCAGAGGATGGATGGATGGAAAGACAGTGGAGAAAGAACCTCAGGGTCATACGGTCTCCCTGCTCCCAGGATTCAGGAGGGGAATGGGATTCTGTGGTTCCAGGCTAGGAAGTGGAGCATTGCTAATACGGACGGCTCTGAAGTGCCCAGAGTTTCCCAAAGGGATATTTGAGACCTAAGCGTAAAGCCCTTTGCAGAAAATGTCCAGCCAGCAACACCACCTGTTTTAAACCAATGGGGCTGCCACTCACCTGCTTTTAGGGATCACAACTGTTGCTTGTAGGGCATGAGGTCTAGTCACCTGAGTAGATACGTAGGGGGCTGCGCAGGACTATACTTGGGTGGCTAGCCTGAGCCACACCCATGGCTGCACTGCTATTTGTAGTGGAGCAGAGCTAGCACATGTATGTCTACCTGAGCTGGGAATGACATCTCCCAGCTGCCGTGGAGACATAGCAGGGTGGTCACAGTCCATTTAGGACTTATGAACTCCAGCTCTTTGTCAGGCTCTTTTGCAGCTTAAAGAAATGAACAGGTGGATATTGTATCAGAATTTCTTTTTTTTTAATGTGAAAAAAAAACTAACAACGAGAACAGTATAGATCTCTAACTTGGATTCTTCCATTCTAGTGTGGATGGGCCTTTTCTTTGGCAATAGAAATAACTGAAAAATAATTAATCAATCAGCATCCATTTTCAAAAATGTTTAAGGACCTCACCTCTTCCCACCCACAAAATCCCTGCTGTCATCAAATTCAGCCTGGAAATAAGGTACGCATATTTAACAATACGGGTAATTAACCGTTGGAACAATTTACCAAGGTTGTGATGGAGTCTCCATCACTGACAATTTTTAAATCCAGATTGACATAAGAACGGCCATACTGGGTCAGACCAAAGGTCCATCCAGCCCAGTATCCTGTCTTTCGACAGTGGCCAATGCCAGGTGCCCCAGAGGGAATGAACAGAACAGGTAATCATCCAGTGATCCATCCCCTGTCGCCCATTCCCAGCTTCTGGTAAACAGAAGCTAGGGACACCATCCCTGCCCATCTTGGCTAATAGCCATTGATGGACCTATCCTCCATGAACTTATCTAATTCTTTTTTGAACCCTGTTACAGTCTTGGCCTTCACAACATCCTCTGGCAAGGAGTGCCACAGATTAACTATGTGTTGTGTGAAAAAATACTTCCTTTTGTTTGTTTTCAACCTACTGCCCATTAATTTCATTTGGTTCTTGTGTTATGAGAAGTAGTAAATAACACTTCCTTATTTACTTTCTCCACACCAGTCATGATTTTATAGACCTCTATCATATCCTCCCTTAGTCGTCTCTTTTCCAAGCTGAAAAGTCCCAATCTTATTAATCTCTCCTCATGTGGTAGCCGTTCCATACCCCTAATAATTTTTGTTGCCCTTTTCTGAACCTTTTCCAATTCCAATATATCTTTTGTTAGATGGGGCGACCGCATCTTCACACAGTATTCAAGATGCGGGTGTACCATGGATTTATATAGAGGCAATATGATATTTTCTGTCTTATTATCTATCCCTTTCCTAATGATTCCCAACATTCGGTTAGCTTTTTTGACTGCTGCTCTACTCTAGGAATTATTGCGGATGCAGCTCTGTGGCCTGTGCTGTGCAGGTCAGATTAGATGATCACAGTTGCCCCTTCTGGTCCAGGAATCTATGAATCAAAGCCGACTCCCTGTTCTATACTAGCTAGAGTCCTTAAGGGAGACATTTATTTCCTATTACTTCCATACAAAGGTCCTGCACTGAAATATTTTGCATACTTTTTCAGACCTGCAGGAAACATTAAGCACACACAAAAGTACAGCTATGAAACCAGTCAGTTCAGAATCAGTGGGGGAATTGGTGGTTGATTTTCTCACAACCATGATGAATAAATCCAGTAGATTGCCTCGTTTTGCATAAATGCATCTTATTTCAAACTAATAATTAATACCAGCTGTTGAACCAACAGAGCTAGTGGGCACCCTTGCCTTTGAATTTTGTAATATATTGAATGCTTGGTCTCTTTACATGGATTTTTTTCAATGTCTTTTATTTAAAAAAAAAATCTTTTTACGCACCTATTAGCTAATTGCTGCTAGGTGAACAGCCATTAACGAGCCATTGTCTACCTACCTTAGACTGTAAAATACCATTTGAAAATATAAAAAAGGCATGTATGTATTTAAAGTAATTATGTTACAAGTACAGATTTCACTGCCAAAATGTGTTAACATATAGAATAACAGGCAGAGAGGGAATGTGGTCTAGTAGTTAGAGCAGTACTCCTCCGGTCTGATCCTGCAAGCACACATACACATGAGTAACTTTATGCATTTGCAGTTACTCATGGGCATAGTGACCCATGCAGGACTGGGCCACTGGGTTATATTTTCATGTCTGGCCTGGCCCTTTCCCTGACAGAGGGTATGTCTACACAGCAGCTGGAAGTGTGATTGTAACTTGGGTAGACATACCTGCGCTAGCACAGCTAATAATAGTTGTGTAGCTGTGGCATCAAAGGCATCAGTGTGGGCTGTCCGAGCATGCCAGGAACCCTGGAGACATATTGCATTCCTAGACTGTGCTGAAGCTCCAAGCTGCTGCATCTTCACTGCTATTGTTAGCTGTGCTAACACAGGTATGTCTACCTGTGCTGCAGTCATACTTTTGATTGCAGTGTAGACATACCCATAGTCACTTAAAGCTAAATTTCTAAAAGTGGTTGCTAATTTTGGATGTCGGGTTTGGATCCCATGGATTTAAAGTGGATTGCCACAGATTTGCAGGGCTCTCCTTTTGAGCATCAGGTCCTGAAGAAGAGTTCTGAGTAGTGCTAAAGTTTGTCTCTCTCACTAATAGAATTTGGTCCAATAAAAGATACTACTTCACCCACCTTGCCACTCTGAACATCTTTTGACATTTTTGCTGGTAACCTTAGGAGTTTTTCTCCCATTTACTAAATGGGCTTACTGATACCAACAGCTTTTCCTTAGTGAAAGCTAAAGTGCAATAAGGACTATGGATGAAAAGCACTTATCAATTTTAAGTATTTGTATGCATTAATTGACTTTTGTAGTGTGCTTGGCGCTCTCTGGCTGGCAGACCCAATAGACAGGTCAAATGTTATATTACATATGGATGTAGTTTGAAAAAGCACACACCCTTGTAACACATTTGGAGAAAATCATTTGGGATGGGGAGATGTTTTAGGTTCATATTTTCCCTAATACTTTGTTTTTTTGAAAATGGAAATTGTTTCCAATCCAGTTCAGGATGTTACACTTAACTCATTTCTGAGATAACTTAGATACAGTTTCTACAACCGAGTACAGAGGGTGATTGAGACTATAAAGCAAAGCCTTAAAACCACTGGATTTTTCTGCCTACTGGAATTCCACAGTGAAACCATTTTATACCCAAGGAATTTAAGGAGAAAAAGTCTGGACATCCTCTTCCTTTCTACAGCAGCTGTTTTCACTTTGTATTTTAATGAGTGGGCTGAACTAAAACCATCGGGGAAGGGCTTCCCCCTCTGGCACCCTCACATAAAAGGCTTTGCTAGTGTGTCATGCTTTTTGCCTGTGTGAAATGAGTAAATACCTATAGCTGGACAGTTCAAAGAAAGGGCTTCATAATGTTCTTGACGGTTAAGTTCTTTGGTACAAGCTTTTT
This sequence comes from Terrapene triunguis, assembly GCF_002925995.2. NCBI lineage: Eukaryota > Metazoa > Chordata > Testudines > Emydidae > Terrapene > Terrapene triunguis. The sequence goes on along the minus strand of NW_020664661.1, from coordinate 1,609,845 downwards.
TTGATTTCCCTGGATTTCAGTCTGATGTGCCTTTAGCCTCACAAAGTGAGTATTTAAACTTCTGAAAATGTAAAATCTTTGCAGTCCTTTTTTAGGTTTTCCAGCATAAATAATTTTTGAGTCTCTGTTGATTTTGGAGGTAGATTCTGTTTGAACTACTGCATTATATGTTCCCTGTTAACTGTAAACATCTTTTCTGCATGATTTATAATCATGTTCCATCTTTGTAAAATGCTTTGAGATCCTGGTCTGAAAGGGTCTATATAAATGCAGTGTTGTTATTGTGCAGGAAATATAGTGGAACATGTTCCACATGTTGATTTTCTTTACATTGTAAACACTAAATGTGATATATTAAACATTATTGACCTTGTTTCCAAAGGGAGTAGACTTTAAAGGTTAAGCTCTACCTTCTCTTAGATGGTTTCTGACTGTGCTGAGTGATTTTTATCCTGTATGTGTTGATCACTTGTCTAATCAGTCTGTCTTATATGTGCTGAGAGCCACTGCTTTTTGGATTTTAATTCAACTTTATATCAACCAGAAAATTTCCCATTCCTTTAAGTTCTTTCTGATGCTAAACAGAACCGAGAAAATGGTGAAAGTGGTGTTCCTTTTTGCTGGTTTTCCTTCAGCATTAGATTGCATTTGCTAAACTCAGCAAATAGCAGAATTCCCCCTAGAATACTGGGAAGCAGCCCAAAAAAAAAAAAAAAATCTACGGTTACATTTTGCTGGAGGATTCTTGTAGAAGGTTGGGGTTTTTTTAAATGGTCTGCTGAAATACTTTGTTAGAACTACATTCCTGGCTGGTACCATTCTCAAAAAGGCAGCTCTGTTAAATTTCCGTAAATGAACCTCCACAAATCAAAAGTACAACAGAGCCCCTCTATATGTAACTGCAAATGCAAGTTAATTATTAGCAATAGAAGGGAAACCTTACTATAGACAAGCCAGATAACAGTATTTGCCTCTGAGGAATATTGTACAACACGGGGAAGCAAGAGGAGCTCAATTTGTAGCCATTTAAAAGTGATTTGTTTTTCAAATGTTTTGCTAAAGTTACTGTCCCAAGTTGATAGAAAATAGGAGCTGAAACCAAATCAGGGATCCAAACTTCCTTGAACTTCACATCTGGTTCTGAACTTCACAGCTATACCCTGAATCATTGATGGCTAGACCCAACTTGGTGATTCACGTCCATCACTCATAGCAGGGTTAAGTTATTTAAAGAGTATTAAGGCTAGATTCTGCTCTTGGTTACATCCTGAGTAACTCCTCTGAATTCAGTGATTCCAGATTCAGTGATTTACACCAGTGTGACTGAGCAGATTTCTGACTCTTCAGGTTTAAAATCACGTATATGGTTTGTGTTTAATACTTTCATTGACTCTGAAATGAGAACTCTGGGCTGGATCCTCAGCCCTGTTCTGCCTGTCTTGAGCTGCTCTGGCAACAGAAAGGACCTGCCGAAGTAAGATTTCCCCCATCTTTGGATGGCATAGAGCTCACATGTCCAGCTCTAAGCCAACCCTTCCCAGCTCCTAGTCTACAGGAGACATGACCATGCTGACCTTGCAGTCCAGGAATTCTCAGCTGCTGGAATAGCTCCTTGGGATCATAGGCCCCATGTATTACATAGAGCAGCCCTGAGGCTGCTCTAAGTCTTTGTCTTCACTAGTTAAAAATAAGTGTTTTCTTAACTTGGTTAGCTAACTCAAAGTAACAGGAGGCAGTTTGTCATTTTCATGCAAGTTAGCAGGTCAGGTTAAACCCCAGGTACCCCCTATAGACTTTAATGTAACGTGCTAACTCATGTGGAAGCTACAAACTACTTCATCTTCACTGGGATTTTACCATGAATTAAGAGCACGCTTTTTTTTTTTAGTGAAGACAAGGCTTAAGTTACACTGGCTCAAGGATCAAATAGCTGCAAAAGTGGCTAAAAGCGGCTTTTTGCATTCACGTGATCTGGGTTACCGCTAAAGATCTCGCCCTACGTATTTCATGACCATCTTCGCTCTGAATGTTTCCATTAGGTCTCTTTAATATACACACTTAATTTATTTCCATTCTTAAATCAGTAAAGGCTTATTTTCTGTTATTTATCATTGAAAATATCTCATGAGCTAACTGGTTCTAAATGAGGAGGAGTCCCCCTCTGAGGGCTTTATTTGGTGCGTGTGCCTGAGGAGACACTGAACTGTTTTTCTAACCACAGAGATTGATACGAATTAGGCAATGTGACAATATTATTTGATACCTAGTACTCTGTGCCTCAGTTTCTTCTCAAAAGGGTGGATTCTAGAACTGCTATATGATTTGGCACAGGCCTCCCTCCCTAGCGTAAACAGAAAGTCCAAGAAAACAAAAAGTCTTTTCACCCTCACTCAGTGTGTCCTTGTTAGCCCTCCTCCAGGGCTCCGCTGTTACCCTGTATCAAGGCGTGGCAAGTCCATTTGATCCCTTATTCAGGGCTTCCCTCTTGTTCAAGTCTCAGGACTTCAGTTCCCAGCTCTCTCTGGGCAGGGGACCTCTGCCAGTCGCACTCCAGCCCTGGGTCTCTGTGGCGAAACCTCCCACGGCTCTTTTCTTGGTCTTGCCTCAGCCATTTCTGGCTGTTTTCTAGGCCTTCTACCCAGACTTCCCAGCACGTCCTGCCCCCCACCCACCTGGCTCTTCTGCAGGGGATCCTTGCAGGATCCCTCCTCCTCAATGACTGACTACACATGCTCCCTCTTATAGATGGCATCAACCAGGGGCTGCTGACATGTCATGCCCAAACCCATCACCTGGGAGGCAGATAATTAGGCACACATGGGGCTGAGCCCAGCTCCCTTAAAGGGCCAGCCCACCCTGTGACAAGGAGGAAGGATAGCCATGTGGCTAAGGCACTGGACTGGAACTCTGGGTTTATTTCCCAGCTTTGCCACAGACTTCTGTCAGGCAAGTCATGTAATCTCTCTGTGCCTTGGTTCCCCATCAGTAAAACAGGGGTACTAACCCTTCCTCTGTCTGCCGGGTCTGGGTAGACTGTAAATGGCTCAGGGCCAGAACTGTCTCTTACTGTGTGTTTATACAGCCCTAGCATAATAGAGCCCCAGACTTGACTGGGGCCTCTAGGGGCTGCTGTGAGATAAATAATAATAATAATAATAAAGATCAGTTCCTTCAGGGTTTTTATATCCTCTTGTGTGTTCGAACTATTGACTGACTACTTGAAGTCCTGCTGAAAAGTCTATTTAGAAAACATGGTATGTTTTCCTGCTTGTCTCTGTTACCAAGCATTAATAAAAATGGGAGCGTAGATTTTTTTTAAAGGTAAACAGCAATGGAAATAAGTACAGATATATGTACCCTACTAAACAGCCTGGAGTAATATTTAGCACATGAATAAGTTTTAACTTACCAAAAACTTATTTGTAGATCCCACTAAAATCCAGTTCCATCTGGATTCTTTAAAGACTCCCCAGAGCCCAGAATTCCGGGATGTCCTACTATACAAGAAATCCCAGCCAGCCTCTGACTTGGTTGGGATCTGACTTCCAAGAATTATGCATTCAGGCTCCTAGGAATCTGTCATAACTCTAGAAGGACTTAGTAGGCTGTCATGAAGCTTAAATAGGTCTCTGAAGCCTAGTTCTGTGACAAATCAAAACCCTCCCAGGCTGCTGTCTTAGGATCCAAACCTGTGCTCACCTCAATGCTGAGGTCATCTTTGTTGTCTGTTTAAAAATTCTTTGAATGCTAGGTCTCATTCAGTGTCCTGATCTTTTCTGTGTGATGTAATAATCATTTCCATGACAATCAACTGTGGTGGCAGAAAAAAGATTGATGTAGGATGAAGAAAAATAAAGCAGTAGTGGCAAATCAATGGTGTCCTACGTGGTAAGAAAAGGAGGCACAGTAAAATAGAAAATATGGTATATTATATGTATAAGTGTTTGAAAATGGGATGTTATCCAGGATGTGTCACTGGCTGTTTAATGAGTATAGAAAGCTGATATTCTCCATGCCATAAAGAGCAGAACGTTACCTGTCTTTAATTAGATATCTTCTTCTGGACAAGATATACAAGCTGCACAGGAAGGTGTTGTTTTCTCATGAAGTTTAACTGAAACTTGTTGGTGTGTTTCTCTCTCCTTCCTCTCTAATGCTATCTCAAGTTGAATGCTGCAGAAGGGTAGGAGAAGAGATGCAAGAACTAAAATAACTAATGCTGATATTTGAAAGCAGGACGGACTTGGGAATCCTTAGTCATGTAAGTCTTAGTGTCTGAATTATTGACCTCGATTCTGCAATTGGGTAGTGCAGGCTCCCCCTGTTGAAGTCAATGGGGCTTCCAGCAGGTGCAAGGACCTACACAGATAAAAGGTGCAGGATCAGGGCCATAGTTTGGGTTTACACTGGTGTAACTAAAATCAGTAGTAATTCCATTTTAAGTCAGCAGAGTTACTCTGGATTGACACTGGAGTAAATAAGAGTGGTATATGGCCACAGTGCTGATAGCTGACATTCCCGGTGCTACAGGGTTTGTGGTTTGGGTCTCAAAGATGCTTGAAAAGTGCTTGTATGGTTAGATCAGAATAGATTTAGTCTGAGACTTTCAAAGTGGCGTCAAAGAGTTAGGTGCTCAACTCCCATTGAAATTCAGTAATGATCAACCCCTAGCTCTTATCTAGTCTGTTTCATCAGCAAATCTCCATGCGCTTTACAAAGGAGGTCAGTATCATTATCCCTATTCTACAGATGGGGAAACTGAGTCACAGAGCAGGGAAGTGACTTGCCCAGGTCAACCAGCAGATCAGTGGCAGTGGAACCAGGGGGTGAGGGGTTCTAGCACCCTGCAATGAAAACATTGTGGGGGCAGATCTAGGTTTCCATCCCTCCAATGATTTCTGTGGTGCGATTAGGACCCAGATATGTTCCCCCCCCCCACACACATACACGTGTGTGTGTGAGAGACAAGAACGGGATCCAGAGAGGGGCTGGAGCGGCCACCCCAGTGCACAAGATCGGGCTGGCCACCAGGGAGCAGGTAGGGGTCCCCAACCCAGCCTGGTTCTGCCTTTAAGCCACCTGGGTCCTGATGGAGACACCCACCATAGGGGAGGAGGAGCATATGCTCTAGCTGCTGAGGTGGGGTGGAGAATGGGACAGGGTACTGGCACCTGGATGGGGGAAGGGAGGCATTGGTGCACAGGATGCCAGCTGCCAAGGAGGGGATGGGGGAGCACAGGGAACAGGCCACCAGCTGCCCAGGAACTACCATAGGAACGACTAGGGTGACCAGATCACACAGGTGAAATATCGGGATGCGGGGCGGAGCAAAAAAAAAAGCCAGCGGCGGAGCAAAAAAAAAAAGGCCGTTGGAGCTCCACGTCCCGTCCCCCCCCACTAGCTTGCCTCCGCTCTGTCTCCACCTCCCCCCTCCCTCCAGCGCTTGCGCCGCCATACAGCTGATCAGCACAAGCCTGGGAGGGAGGGGGAGGAGGAGGAATGCGGCGTCCTTGGGGAAGAGGCGGGGCCAGGGCGGGCATTTGGGGAGGGATCCAATGGGGCAGTGAGGGGGCGGGGCTGGGGGCATGGGGCCAGGGCGGGGATTTGGGGAGGGATCCAATGCAGGAAGGAAGGGGCGGGGGGGGGTGCAAGCCCCCTCCGGGCTCTGCTCCGCCTGTGAGCGGAGGCAAAATATCGGGACAGTTCGCGTCCCGACCGAAGGTAGGTCAGGACGTGGGACAAATAAGCAAATATCGGGACAGTCCCGATAAAATCGGGATGTCTGGTCACCCTAGGAACGACGGTGGGAACTACCAGGCTGCCCCTTCCCAGCCAGGAGCTGGCTGTCTTCCCCCACCCTGTCGTAGTCGCTCCCCTCACTCCCCCTTTGCCCCCCCATGCACAGGGAGCTTCCACCCCCAGAGTGGCAGAGCCAGGAATAGAAGCCAGGTCTCCTGCATCCTAGCCCAGTGCCCCATCCAGTAGATCATGCTGCCCATAGATTACTTTGAAAATCCCCAGCCTTAGAGAATTATCATTAGAAAGGAAACACCATCTTTAATCATGTTCATTTGCAATGCTTCTCATTCCCAACAGGATTTGGGGATATATTAAATGGTTTTCAATCCAGTCCTCACCAGCAAGGTCGGTTTTTACATGGGCTCCAGGACAATTATTTCATTAGTAAATCTGTGTATAGATGAATTAAAAAATACATAATTCCATTGACATTTTGTTTTGTCTAAGACAGCTTGTTTAAATACTTTACTAGTATAATCAAGAACAGGAAATTGACCCTGTTTAGTCCCACATGCTTGCACTGGAGACAGCAGGTGATGTCATGTCCTTGTTGAAGTTCCCACACAGTATTTAATACATCCTTGATCTTTCCTCAAAGTGTTGTTTACTCTAAAATATCTGCTTTTCATAGGGAAGAGGAAACCTGCCATAAATGTTCTCCCTAGCAAGGCATGTGCTTTAAGAGAGGAGTGTGATTTTAAAATCTACTAGGGCTTTTCATGTGATCAGCTACTCCTATAAATGGGAAACAATCAGTGGCCCCCACACACTGAGGCTGAGGGATTGTAAACAAGAAACTATCCAAAAATACCATGGGTTTTGGCAGGGGTGGAACATTTTGCAGGAAGTTCATCTGTAGATAACATACAAGGCTACCACTTTAAAAGGCTTTTTAATAAGATCAAAAAGTTTCCCACATTTTTTTAGTGTGATAATTTGTATTCTCACTGCTTTTGTACATGTTGGATATGATTTAAGTTTATGGACTTGTCTAAAGAACCAGAATCGCCTCCTACATACCCATGGCAGTTCATCTATAACACCGAGGGGAACGAGGGGAGTGGTTTTCTAGAGAGCAGTTTAAAATGCTTTTCTTTCCTATTTGCCAAGTTTTTATTCTCAGTAGAATTTAATGACTCCAGTCTTGAAAAACTTCCATACATGGTTAAAGTGTAACCACTGGTGGGGATTTATTTATTTAAAAGATAGAGTTTCAGACAAACTCGCATGGCTTTCTTCAATAGCCTCTCAGTTCTCTTCTGCAAGTTGGTGTGACAGCTAATAAATGTGTTCACAGACAAGCCACTCCCAAACACCATGAGGGTGGAAGCTAATCAAAGTAAATGATGTCTGTACGTGGTGATTATAACATGCTCAGATCTGCCATGCTGATTAGACAGATAGAAGCCAACCTAGACTGGTCTGGGGATGTAGATCAGTAGTAGAGTGCATGCGTTGCATGTATGAGGCCTTGGGTTCATTCCCCAAGTTCTTCTTTGGGGGGGAGGGATAGCTCAGTGGCTTGAGCATTGACCTGCTTAAACCTAGGGTTGTGAGTTTAATCCTTGAGAGGACCAGTTGGGGATTGGTCCTGCTTTGAGCAGCATGTTGGACTAGATGACCTCCTGAGGTCCCTTCCAACCCAGATATTCTATTATTCTAGACAGATAGAAGCCAGCCTCCCCCAACACTCAAGTCAAGGAAAGCCAGAAAGATGGACATATCTCTATCTGTAGTTTCATGGGGCTCCTTCAACCTTCTCACTATTCCCCACATGGCTTCCCAGACCTCACCTGTCTTTTCCCCCTGCTTCACTGCTGTCTCTTTACTCACTAGTTGGTGAAATAACTGGGGTAATATAATTGACTTTGTATGTTGGCCCCAATTGGCTTGCAGTTGTATCCATTTATCTGTTTACAGCAACTTAGTGTATACAGCACTTATTACTGACCATGTTAGTATGAACAGTCAGCAGAAGTTTCTAAGCCCTTACTGTCTCATGGCTTAATGTATCTTGATGTTTATATGTAAACAATCCTGTGAAATAATTTATAAATTCCCATGCAGTTGGCAGAGCCCTGATACTAGCAAGTAACTTCTAAACACTTAGGGGAGGTACTGTGGTTGAGAGCTTGTTAATGTCAGGCAGGGACTCCTGAATTCTAATGCTAGCTCCGCCTAGCCTGTCATGTGACCTTGGGTAAGTCACTAAACCCGGCCATTGGGGGCATCTAGCCCCCAGCCCCTCCCCTTGTGCCCAAGGCGATGCCTCTCCCCTCCCCTTTTATGCCCCTCCCTTGCAGGAGCCCAGAGCACCTCTGCCGTGACCCCCAGCACCGGATGGTCAGGCGGCCACCCCCAGCCCTAGTGTGCTGGGTGGCCAGCCCCAGAGCGCAGGGCGGCTGGGTGGCGCAGTCCGAGTGCTGGGCAGGTAGTGCGGTCCTAGCGCCAGCTTCCCCGAGTCCCTGCAAGAGGCAAGCCAGCAGCCCCAGCTAGCCTGGGCTTGGCCAGGGCAGAGCGCCGAGAACTGCAGGAGGGGACCTGGGGGTGGAGTGTGGGCGGAGCCACACCAGACTGTTTGGGGAGGTACAGCCTCCCCCTGCCTACGATGCCCATACACTTAACCACTCTGGGTGGGATTTTCTACAGCACACAGCATTGACCAAACTCTACTCCCACTGAAATCAGTGGAGGTCTAATTCTTATTTACACTCAGGCCACTAAAGGAGCCTTAAGATTGGGCCCTTTACACTGCCAGACTGGAATTAAGGAGCCTCAGTTCAAATGAGAATCAGGCCCTGGGAGTTTTACTTCTGACTTCAGTGGGACCAGCTGGTTACAACTCTGGACGTCCCATCTTGTGTGTCTCTGTTTCCTGATCTGTAAAATGGAACAAATAATGCTTGCCTGCCTCATACAGCTGTGGTGAGGATTAATGAATTTTTGTACTGCCCTTTGACGATATCCAATGCTATGTAAGTGCCTGCTCACGTCATTCACGTGGACTAATTTATTAGCTATTCAGTGAAGAATTCATAAGATATTTTATATCCCTCTGAGGAACTGTATCAGATGGAGTGATTTACTTTTATTAATCATACGCAAGTATCAAAGATTAATATAGAACCCGACATGCCATGTTTATTGCTGAAATGCTAGACTGCATCATTCTGAGTGATATCCTGTCTTGTGTTAACCATACTATAGATCACAAGACTATTAGTGAGAGCCAATTACATTCTGTCATAACATTATAACAATCTACCAATTGCCCATGGCATTTTGTAACGGATCTTTGTTAAAGTTCACAAGGATATAACTCTCTAACTGCCACATGCATTTTGCAGATTGATAATGGAGCATTTTGTTACAGAAATTAACCGCCTTTTTCCTCTTACTGTTGACAGACTAAAGCTTAAATTAATACTCTGCAATGTACCTTGGGGTAATGTTTCTCAATTTGCATTCAAGTGTTGGCAGAAGTAAATAAAAATATATTTTAAGGCTTTCTTGTTATTTGATCAGAGACAGTTGTTTGATAAATAAAGAGGCCACTATATTAGACGTAGATTAATATAGTTATGGTCTCCTCATAAACAAACCGGCTAACAGATGGCCTGATTCTTTTCTCAGAGGAGTAGTCCTTACTCACCCAAGCAGTCCCATTGTTGTTATTGGGATTATGCATGGAAGGGCTGTTTGCTTGGGTACAAGCTTGCGAGATCAGGTTGTAAACAGGTGACACAGCATAGCCATTCTTTGTGTGTGTCAGGGCAGGGCGGGTGGTGAGGGAGGCCAGTAGGGTTGGGTTGTCTTGAAGCACAGAACGTGCACATCATCTGCTATTTCAGTGGGTCAACAATTGTGGCACAAAAGTAACATTCATCTGAAATGTAGCTTGAGGAAATGTCTTATTTCATTTCTACTCTGTTCAAATCATAGGCAGAGCTAGAATCAATAAAGATACATAAATCTTTCCTGGACTGAATCTATATTTCCTTCTCTTTGTGGCATATTCCATCTCTATTAACACTGGAATAAACAGGATCCACTAGAGCAGATTGACTACAGATAATAACATTGACTGTTTGTGGACAGCAATACAGTAAGGAAAGACCACAGTGGTTTGATAACTTGGGAGCAGTAAAACAGGTTGGAATTGAGTAATTCAGCACTTTTCCAATAAATGTGTAGAGTTCTAAATTACTCCAGCAGAGAGAACTCCTGTGCAAACTCTGACTTGCCATGCAGCCTGTCTGAAAGTATCTCATATTAAAGGCATTACATTTAATCAACAATAATATTTTAAAGTTAATATCATTCTTCAGGTCCCAAACTACAGAGTACCACTGAAGTGCAGCCACTTCTTGGGACTGAAGGCAGTGGTCAGCATGCTGCAAGGCAATCAGGAGAGGGCAAATTTCATGTAAGGGCAAACCCCTGCTCTTCTGAAAGGGCCATGGGATCTTTAATGTCTTAACAGACAAGGATGCTGGGTTTCCAGAGTCTCATTTGAAGACTCACACAGTAACCTGAGTAGAACACAGTGTGTATGTCTTGGGGTGATGAAGGGCTGAATCAAGTTTGCTGGACTTTGATGCTCTGATTTCAGGGAGTTTGGTGTTCCAAACTTTATGTTCAGACCATTAAGCCATCCCCTCTGGCTTTTTATTCATATTGCTTCTGCCAAATGTTCTGCACTAACCTTGTCTTTGCTATAAATACTGCAGTGCTTGGAATCTGGAGTTGGCTTCTTCATCTGTTGTAGTTACAACAAATGTGGTCGAGCTATATCCAAACAACTTCTTATCTTACAAACCACAACCATTTGTCAGCTATGTTTGTGTGTCCACACTCATGCTACCTAACTGCATGTGCATCAGTACATATGGGGGGGAAATCTATTCTATTCTGCCTCTGCAGAGGATAAAGCATCTGCAGGACAACTCACAGAATAAACTCTGGGAAGGCCAATTACAAATTGAGGTGGGAAGGACGAGGGCTGGCAAACTCCATAGATAAACATGATCAGGAGTTCCTGTCTAAGTGTTATGACCTGGTTACAGAATGACAACCATTTGCCAGCCGAGGTTGTGATCCATGGTTATTTGCCATGGTTACTAACAGTGAATCAGCAATGTTGGGTGTGGATAGACCCATATTTAGAGCCAAGTCTGTCACCGATTAAGAGTTATAATGTAGACAGCCCCACAGCGTGTGTTAATTTGCCATCCACATTTTGCAAAATCTCGGTAGGAAAACTTAGATGCTGTTGAGCACTGCTGAGTCTCTGTACTGGTGGGAAGAAGGCAGGAAATATAGTGGGTCATAAAAATAAAATAAAACCTGAAGCTGGCAGCAAATTCCAATTTTTTTTAAAACATTGATAAGCCAAGAGTTTCATGCCATAAACATTTCAGATCCACAATCAATAACATTGTCATTGAGAGTCAAACGCCACCTTTTTGCATGTGGAAAGTTGTAATTCAAATTTGGCAGTTCTAGTCTGAGAATTTGTCAGTTGGAACTAGGACAGCATTTTGGCTTGTTCATTGATAGTTTTGGAGCGGAATTGGGTGGGGGGTAGATTAAAACAATTCTGATTCTGGGGGTCCTACATTTATATAGGCTGCTCTTTTTGATGGTCAATGAGAGTTAGGCACCTGCTGTTTTAGGGCCTGATCTACAGCTCACTGTTATCAATGGACAGACTCCTGTTGACTTCAATGGGCTTTGGCTCTGGCCCTAACAATGCAAAGCAAACAATACATTAGAGTTTCTAGGACAGGAAGCCAAGAAAATTTTTGCCGAGTGAAACTTCCAGGGGGAATTATCTTAGACAGAATAATTAACCATTATGGGATACAGCACATTGGACTTAACCCTTCTGAGTATAGTTGTTCAAGGTACGAAGGGGGAATCTCTCTGATAAGAAGAGGTCAGTGGAGCTCCTTCAAGGATGGGATCTGAAAGACTGATAGGTGGAGTCTAAGCTTGTCAATAAGGGAGAGCAAGTTGGATGATGAGAGAGCAGTATATTTCCCTAAGCCTGTACCTGTCAAGATTAAGTTTGACTGAGTCTCTACTAGACTTCAGCTTAAACTTTCATAAGTGGCAAAGTCACTTAGGAGCCAAAGCCCCATTTTCAAGTGACTTAGGCCTGGTCTACACTATGAGTTTAGGTCGACTTTAGCCGCGTTAAATCAAATTAAGCCTGGACACGTTCACACGACGAAGGCCTTTCTTTCGACTTAAAGGGCCCTTTAAACCGGTTTCTTAACACCACCTCCGACGAGGGGATTAGTGATAAAATCGGCCTTAGGGGGTCGGAATTGGGTGTGTGTGGACGGAATTCGACGTTATTGGCCTCCGGGAGCTATCCCACAGTGCTTCATTGTGACCGCTCTGGACAGCACTCTCAACTCAGATGCACTGGCCAGGTAGACAGGAAAAGCCCCGCGAACGTTTGAATTTCATTTCCTGTTTGCTGAGCGTGGAGAGCACAGGTCGCTCATCAGCACAGGTAGCCGTGATGGAGTCCCAGGATTGCAAAAGAGCTCCAGCATGGACAGAACGGGAGGTTCGGGATCTGATCGCCATATGGGGAGATGAATCAGTGCTGGCCGAACTCCGAAGCAGTAAACGAAATGGCAAAATATTAGAAAAGGTCTCCAGGGCCATGAAGGACAGAGGCCATAACAGGTCCCAGTGCCGCGTGAAAATTAAGGAGCTAAGGCAAGCCTACCACAAAGCCAGAGAGGCAAACGGAAGGTCCGGGGCTGAGCCGCAAACATGCCGCTACTACGCAGAGCTGCATGCCATTCTAGGGGGTGCAGCCACCACTACCCCAACCGTGTGCTATGAGTCCCTCACTGGAGAAACACACAGGGAAGCGGGTTCTGGGGACGAGGAAGATGAGCCTGAAGATAATGTAAATAGCTCACAGCAGCAAGGAAGCGGAGAAACCAGTTTCCCCAACAGCCAGGATATGTTTATCACCCTGGACCTGGAACCAGTAACCCCCGAACTCACCCAAGACCCTGTGGGCACACAGGGGACCTCTGGTGAGTGTACCTTTGTAAATATTACACATGGTTTAAAAGCAAGCGTGTTTAATGATTACTGATTAATTTGCCCTGGCAATCGCGGCCAGTACAGCTACTGGAAAAG
>NW_020664661.1:1581206-1581876 GCF_002925995.2 Terrapene triunguis | reverse complement strand
CTTTTCCAGTAGCTGTACTGGCCGCGATTGCCAGGGCAAATTAATCATTAATCATTAAACACGCTTGTTTTTAAACCATGTGTAATTTTTGCAAAGGTACACTCACCAGAGGTCCCCTGTGTGCCCTCAGGGTCTTGGGTCAGTTCGGGGGTTACTGTTTCCAGGTCCAGGGTGACAAACATATCCTGGCTGTTGGGGTAACTGGTTTCTCCGCTTCCTTGCTGCTGTGAGCTATCTATGTTCTCTCCATCCTCATCTTCCTCGTCCGCCGAACCTGCTTCCCCGTTTGCAGAGAGGGACTCATAGAACACGCTTGGGCTAGTGGTGCCTGCACCCCCTAGAATGGCATGCAGCTCCGCGTAGTAGCGGCATGTTTGCGGCTCTGCCCCGGACCTTCCGTTTGCGTCTCTGACTTTGTGGTAGGCTTGCCTTAGCTCCTTAATTTTCACGCGGCACTGCCGCGCGTCCCTGTTATGGCCTCTGTCCTTCATGGCCTTGGAGATCTTTTCTAATGTTTTGCCGTTTCTTTTACTGTTTCGGAGTTCGGCGAGCACTGCTTCATCTCCCCAGATGGCGATCAGATCCTGTACCTCCCGTTCGGTCCAGGCTGGAGCTCTTCTGCGATCCTGGGACTGGGACTGGGACTCCATCATGGTTACCTGTGCTGATG
>NW_020664661.1:1554823-1581196 GCF_002925995.2 Terrapene triunguis | reverse complement strand
CTAACCCAATTCCGACCCCCTAAGGCCGATTTTATCGCTAATCCCCTCGTCGGAGGTGGTGTTAAGAAACCGGTTTAAAGGGCCCTTTAAGTCGAAAGAAAGGGCTTCGTAGTGTAAACGTGTCCAGGCTTAAGTCGATTTAACGCGGCTAAAGTCGACCTAAACTCGTAGTGTAGAACAGGCCTATATGTTCATCAACTCCTAAATTGGAATCTTCTTTTATTTTTTAAAAGATTCTAAGTTCCTCTTTAAGATCTTCTCTCTGGAGGTCTTTTGGATATGCTGTGGCCAAAGTGTCAACAAAATTTTCTATAGAAGATTCATCCACTTTATCTGGCGGACACAAAATGGGTGAAAATAAATTTGAGGCTTCAGCCATTCTTTCACCAAGACCTCCTAGCTCTGATAGAAGCAAATCCATTGTCGGGAAGAACACCTGTACTTTGAACTGAATATGGGGAGAGTCAACCTTATAGTCTGCATCCCCTCTGTTGTCAAAGAATCGCTTGTTCTTCCGGATCCTTGAGTCACTTTTCATTTTTGGGTCACTGCCGAGGCTTGAAGTGACTTGTTTGGCTTCTTCAAAAAAAATTGGCCAAGAATCTTTCAATGTTTGAATTTCCTTGACTAAGTTGCTCACGTGTTTAGCTCCCTCTTCCATTGTTAATTTGGAGCTTTGTAGGACCTTGTTCTTATCATCAATACACTGAAGCACTTTAAACCATATTGTAGTAAGAAGTACAAATTCAAATGACTTAAGCCACTTAATCAAACAGTCAACATCTGCCTGGATTTCGGGAGGTAAATGAAGCTCCTCTTCAATTTTAATTAAACTTTCCAGCATGCCTGTGTGATTTTTGATTAGGGGGCGAACAGCATCAACTCTTGTGCTCCACCTAGTTTTAGATACAGAGTGAAGAGATCTATTCACAGTGGTCTGCAAAATTTTCCATCTCGCAGGGTTAAGAGCAAATACTTTATAGAGTTTCTGAACATTTCCAAAATATGTTTTTACCTCTACACTGGTTTCCATAGCGTGGGTGCCACAGAGGTTCAGAGTGAGAGCGCTGCATGGAGAAAAATAGGCTTGGGCATTTTCTTCCAAAATTCTTGTCTTTACTCCCTGAAATTTTCCTGACATGTAAACCTGCAGCTTTGGGGCAAGTAATTCAGACCCTGGGTCTTTGTTGGAGCAGGAGTGTCTGGCTCAGCAAGACAGGGTGCTGGAGTCCTGAGCTGGCAGGGAAAGCAGGGCTAGAAGCAGGGCCAGCTTTACTGTTTTTGCCACCCCAAGCAGCGCGCCGAATTGCCGCCGCAGACGGCAGGGGCAGTCCGTGTGCCCAGGGCCAGCTCTAACTTTTTTGCCACCTCAAGCAAAAAAAAAAAAAAGCACTATCGCGCCCTAACCCCCCCCCCCCCAGTGCCGCCCCGCCAAACCAAGCGCCGCCCCGCCAAACCAAAAACGAAAACAACCTCCCCCCAGGGCCGCCCTGCTAAACAAAAAAAAAAAAAAAAACCCCGAGCACCGCCCCGCCGAAACAAAACAAACAAACACAAAAAACCCGAGCGCCGCTCCGCCACCCCAAGATTGGCCGCCCCTTACAAGGTACCACCCCAAGCACGTGCTTGGTTGGCTGGTGCCTGAGCTGGCCCTGGCTAGAAGTAGTCTCTCTGGGCACATCAGGTGGGGTGGTGGCAGCTCCCTCCCAGGGGGTTTCTTTCCTTATGTACCCTGTGTTGCCCCCTTGGCCCCAGCCCCCCTATGCCGCTTACCCCCGCCTCTTCCCTCTCTCGGAGCCTCAGTGCGCGCCGCTGTCCAGGAGCTGCCCTCGACAGCGCTACAGTGGCGTGACTCCAGCGAGACCGGAGCTCGCGTCACTGCCCCACCCCTTTACCATGCGGCTGAGCGGCTCTGACTCAGCGAGAGGAGGCGGAGCTCAGGTCCCGCTGGAGCCACGCCGCGCTGCAGCGCTTCCAGGACTGCTCCTGCACGGCGGCGCGCTGAGGCGCCGGGGGATGGGGGAAGGCGGGGCAGGGCCTGGGGGCCCCGGGGTGGAGGAGCATCAGACATGGGGCCGGGGGCCCCTGCGGGGCCCGGGGCCTGGGGCAAATTGCCCCAATTGCCCCCCCCTCTGGGCGGCCCTACCCCAGTCCGAACCCAGGCCCGTCCTGGACCTGCCGTTGCCAGGGTAGAGGCGCCTATCCCTCGTACCTGCCGCGGCTGGGGACAGGCGCCCTGGCCCCTGCCGTGGCTGGGGGAGAGGAGCCTATTCTGCAGCCCCATCGTTGGAGCTGCCGTGGCAGTGAGAGGTGCCTCTCCCCCCTAGTCCAGGTGCTGCCTGTCCCCTCCGTAGCCCCAGGGCAGCCTGCATCCCCAGCCAGAACCTGCACCTCTTGTCACACATCACCTCCATATTGGTGTACATAACAGAATTCATTCTGCACGTGTGTGGGAAATTAGAGAGAACACTGTTCAGGATTCTCCCTTACTTGTTTCTGAACTGTAAGTGTCTGGTAGCAAACAAGAGAATAAATTGTACAAGATGATAGTCTTCCCCTTATCTTTAGGACCCTCATTTAGCAGTCCATTCTTATTCAGCAAAGCACCATTGACTTCAATGGAGATTAAGCATGTGCCTGCATTTATGCATGTGCTTAAAACTGCTTTGCTCAATATATAAGCACATGCTCAAATGCTTTGCTGCAGGGAAGCCTATGGACCAATGGAAGTTTTGCCATAGTGTGTGTAGGATCAAGGTGGGTTTCATCATAGCCCTAGCACTTTTTTCCACCTGTGTGGCAGGCTGAAAGGGGCTGTGGTACAGGTGTAGGACCTGCTTAGGCATTCCTCCAGCACAGGGATGAGTCGGGCTCTGAGAAGGTCAATCTACTACATCCATGCTGAGTGAGTCTGGCATGTCCTTGTTTCATGGGGTGGATGTGATTTGCAGGGAACCTTGGCTTTCTAGGTCCTCCTAACCGTTTGTACTAGTAGAAGTCTCATCCTAGCTGTCCTGTGGGGCTCTGACTAGTAAGCCATAGGTTATAGGGTGGTTGATTAGATGAACTGTGGAATATTAGGAAAAATGACCCAATAATTATTGGAGCAAAGAGTCCTGTGGCACCTTATAGACTAACAGACATAATAATTATTGGGACTGTTATACCATTCAAATGTAATCTACTATGTATTTAACCCAGATGAGAACCTGCTCTGTGTATAGTGAACCACTGAGCCTGGAAACCACTCTTTCCAAGTACGGCTAGAACATGTTTCCAGACCAGTGTGTAATATTTAATCTCAGCCATCTCCACTACTACATACTTTGCAGATTTAAGCAAAAGAAAGAAATGGTTACATGATGCTCTGTGCCCATTGACGCCAGTCGTGGGAAAGCCCGTTATTCCAGGCCTGCGACTGCCACACAGCTCTCCTCCGTCCTGGCCTGTAGATAGCCTGGCCCACTGTGGGGCACTACACAACTCTGCCAAATGCACCTCAACCCCCCGGGAGTTCAGTGGAGCTGTGCTGATTTACCCCAACTGAGGATCTGGCCCTAGGGATGAACTTACTAGGGGCTGACTGCTAAGGGAAAGAACACGACTTGTTTGGGCTAGTGTTTGAGCACCTGAGGTGGAATTTATTTATTAAAGAAACTGAAGACCAACTGCTTTTTTAGGTCCAAAAGTCAGGTCAAATGCCCTGGGTGCACTACAAGAAGAATCTTGTTTGAACAGCCTTGTGAAACACAGTGGTAGCTCGGCCATGCTATAACTTAAAAAACAAACAAACTGTTATTGCCTGCATGGATGGAGGGGGAAAGAATATGTATAACCATGTATAAAAGTTTCTCGTCAAGAGCAAATGGTTTGCTTCAACCTAACCAGAGAGAGGGCAGGCATTTGCCACCTGCCGTACCCCTCAACAGACCTTGCTGCTGATGTCAGCAAGGTGCAACCACCTCCCTGCAAGGAGCACGGGGCTGATCTACCAATCCCTGCTAGCAGAGTGCAGTGATGGCTAACTATTAGGAAGGGGTGGGGTTAACCCTCTCCCCACCAGTAGCTGTGTCCCTTTCACAGTAATTAATTTGGTCCAGAGTATGAAACGCCATTGATGCCAATGGATTTTTACCAGGAATTTATTTGGCCCAGCATCTTCAGTCTCTTTTGCTTTCCTCCTCTCCCCCCAGCACCGTCCTATAAATACTTTTTCTTAGCTGCCTTTGGTTGGTTCGTGGTGACTTCAGCTAGCCATTGAGGCTAAGTGATCTCCAGTGCAGTTAATCGCCAATTCCTGTTGCTTATGGTAGTGGCTTGACAGCGATTCTCCCTGCTGCCAGCAGAGTCAGCTAAAAGATGTTCTCTGTGGGTCTGTCCTATTTGCTCAGGCAAAGGAAATCAAGGAGCCATCCAAGATCCCACGATTCTGCGTGCATCACAGTAAGGCCAATCCTAGCTGTGCAGTTCCCAGGCTGTGCTTTCTCTCCCCTTTTAGTCCCTCAGTCTGAAGGGGAAGTAGCTCCCCACAGGGCCCCTGGAACTTGGGTGGCAGATAATTCTCCCTCCTGACCCTTCTCTGGAGTAGCACTGCCCCAACAGAAGTGGCAAGCTTTTGCCCTGGATCAAATACACAAACACTCACAAAGACATCAGCTAGTGAAGCTGCAATTTCAAGCAGCTCTGTATAGGAAGCAGGCCAAGTTTGAGCTGGATGTGTAATGCCAGCTAAATTAGGCACATGTTTTTATAACAGATTCTTTGTATCAGATTTCCTTATTTTAAAATCTGAAAAATGGAGCCACATCACCTAAGAAGTATTTTACACATCACGCGGTGTTCTGGATAATTTTGTCTGTGAGTCATCACTGCTGCAAACCCTTCACAAGTATTTTTCCTTTTGGAATTCTCCAACCATATTTGACTGTGTTGTAGGACCCTTCTAAGGACTCTTTGCTACTCTTGTTAACTACACAGCTATCTCGCTGCTCAGATTTTTAATCTGCTGCATCATATCTCTCAATTTTTTATTTATTATGAGTATGAAATGTTTATAGCTCATTTGGCTTTTGAATATTTGTGGGGTCTCTTTATCGCTCAGATATTTAATAACCATATTTGGGAAGCTTTCAGAGCCGCCAAAAAAACCAACCCTGGTTTGTGAGAGAAGCTCTGAGAGTTCAGAGTGCATGATAAATATTGGAGAACATTGAAAAACACAGGGGAATGAAGGCTTGCATGTTATGCAAAGCTATAAACAAGGAGAGGGGCCATGAATGCTTGGATGACTTGCGAACACACGTTTTCCCATTGTAGATGCAAGGAAGCTAGAGCCCAGTTATTTATCTTTGCAAACAGCATCTGATGTGAAGAATGGCCTCTTGGAAGAGATGTGCTGTGATGACTGGATTACCCTTTCATCCTTAGAGCTGATCCCTCCAGAACAGCTCATAGGTACAGGGTGGGGCACTGCTGTTGTCTTGACTATACCCATTATGTGAATAGAGGGCGTCTATTACACATCTTCTGTAAACCTGTCCTGGTCTTAGGAACAGGCCAGTTTCACTCTTGGCAGGTTCACCATTACATCTCACTTCCTGTCATGTATTTAGACATAGTCAGAACATTTTCAGTGCAATTTAATTTCACCAAGAACTACAGGTTTCAGCAATGTGTTCAGGTCCACGGTTGTCTGGTTACAGAGTGAGAGCGGGAGTTTCTCACATTCCATAGCCGCGTGGTTAGGGCTCTGACCTGACATGTGGGAGACCCAGGATCAAGTCGCTGCACTGCCTGGTTCAGAGTGATCTGGGATGGAAAAAACAGCTCTGAATCAGGCCTGTGTCACCCATAGTGCCACCCTAACCACACAGCTACAGAGTCCAAGAGTCCTTCTCTTGGTCCAGACGTGACCCAAGCCATGGGAGGGGGTTTTGTGGATGGGTGAGATGGTCAGGTCAAGGGACTGTTACCTGTGGGCCATTCTCATTGGCAGATAGGAAGGAAGTTAGATATATACTGTGTATTTTGCTCTTGATTTTCATATATAGTCTGTTGCGGGGTTCCCAGGTTTATGACTGTATATCCTTTCCCCAAAATTGACTTAAAATCATAGAAGATTGGGGTTGGAAGAGACCTCAGGAGGTCATCTAGTCCAACCCCCTGCTCAAAGCAGGACCAGCCCCAACTAAATCATCCAGCCAGGGCTTTGTCAAGCCAGGCCTTAAAAACCTCTTAAGATGGAGATTCCACCGCCTCTCTAGGTACCCATTCCAGTGCTTCACCACCCTCCTAGTGAAATAGTGTTTCCTACTATCCAACCTGGACCTCCCCCACTGCAACTTGAGACCATTGATCCTTGTTCTGTCATCTGCCACCACTGAGAACAGCCGAGCTTCATCCGCTTTGGAACCCCTCTTCAGATAGTTAAAGGCTGCTATCAAATCCCCCCTCACTCTTTTCTTCTACAGACTGAACAAGCCCAGTTCCTTCAGCCTCTCTTCATAAGTCATGTGCCCCAGCCCCCTAATCATTTTTGTTGTCCTCTGCTGGACTCTCTCCAATTTGTCCACATCCTTTCTATAGTGGGAACTCCAAAACTGGACACAGTACTCCAGATGTGGCCTCACCGGTGCCGAATAGAGGGGAATAATCACTTCCCTCGATCTGCTGGCAATGCTCCTACTAATGCAGCCCAATATACCGTTAGCCTTCTTGGCAACAAGGGCACACTGTTGACTCATATCCAGCTTCTCGTTTACTGTAATCCCCAGGTCCTTTTCTGCAGAACTGCTGCTTAGCCAGTCAGCCCCCAGCCTGTAGCAGTGCATGGGATTCTTCCATCCTAAGTGCAGGACTCTGCACTTGTCCTTGTAGAACCTTATCAGATTTCTTTTGGCCCGATCCTCCAATTTATCTAGGTCACTCTGGACCCTATCCCTCCAGCGTATCTACCTCTCCCCCCGCAGCTTAGTGTCATCTGCGAACTTGCTGAGGCTGCAATCCATCCCATCATCCAGATCATTAATAAAGATGTTGAAGAAAACTGGCCCCAAGATTGACCCCTGGGACCCTCCGCTTGATACCCGCTGCCAACTTCCTTGTTTGTGCACAGTCTGAGTGCTTATGAGTGGGGAAGATCTGCCTGCTAAGGGCACTCCAGGTTGGTGCATTTTGTTTACCCAGGTTTCCAGGTAAGGGGCTCAAGCCAGTTTAGTTATTTGTCAAGAGGGACCCAAGATATATTGAACCCAACCTTGTTTGCTGCCATTAATCACCTGGCAGAAGGGTTACATTGTGTTCTGCACCTTTAATGCTCTAAGGCCTGCATGTCTAGAGAAACGCAGCCATTTTGTGCTCAGTTCTGTGCAGACTATTATAGAGGACACACACTTGGTGCACTCTTTCATGGAGACTTTACTTCTGTTCTTTGTTGTGGTGCTGTTCTCTTAACCTAAAATGACTGACATTTTGAAGTTTGCCCCTTGTGAATGGAAAAATGGAAGTTCTTCTTTTTAAAACAATCCCGCAACAAACCCATGTGCACAAGCAAAGAGGAGAAACTGAAATCTCTTTCCAAATAGTAGGAAGTCAGAGGCATTATGTAATGTCAAAACCCAAGTGCATGTAGTAGTGCTTGATCTGGTGACTAGATGAGGGCATCCTGTCAATCTAATCTTTCATTACCATATTAATCAGAGTGCCAATAATGAACATAACTGGGTCATAGGTTCGAATCCATCTTTGGTCCATGATAGAGAGCTGGTCCATGGTTAAAGCCGTGAGACAAGAAGATGATTTTGGGATTGGGAGGAAGGATGAGGAGGTCAGAGAGGAGGATGTCGCAATTGGTCATTCAAGAGATGGCCCATGTGTGTGGTTTTAGCATCAGGGCTGTATCGGACAGGATGGATTGTCAAGTGACAGCCGTAGTAGAAGTGGGTCCCCATCAGAGCCGACACCCTTCCCAGGTAGTCTAATAATGAGACCAAGGACAGAATGGACATAGGGACTGACCAGCACTCAATAGTGGGTTGAGTCACTGGTGGGGCAATATGAGGATGGCTGATATAAAGCAAGCCATTTGCTGTCTCACTGAATAGCTTTCCCAGCTTAATAAATCATTGCAGATAGGAATTGCCATATCAGATACAACTGAGTGTCCACTTATGTCAGTCTCCTGCCGCTGGCAGTGGTCATTACCCAATACCTTAGAATAGTGGGGTGCTTGACCCAAACCCCCAGATTGAAAAACCTTGATCTTTGAGGCCATTCAGTATCCAGATTGTACATGTTCAGCCATTTCTAGCTCAGAAGATGGCAAACCTCAACGCCCAAGTGTAGCAGTGCATGGGATTCTTCCGTCCTAAGTGCAGGATTCTGCACTTGTCCTTGCTGAACCTCATCAGATTTCTTTTGGCCCAATCCTCTAATTTGTCTAGGTCCCTCTGTATCCTATCCCTACCCTCTAGCGTATCTACCACTCCTCCCAGTTTAGTATCATCTGCAAACTTACTGAGGGTGCAGTCCACGCCATCCTCCAGATCATTAATGAAGATACTGAACAAAACTGGCCCCAGGACCTCTTGATACCGGCTGCCAACTAGACCCGTTGAGCCCAATGATCTAGCCAGCTTTCTTTCCACTTTATAGTCCATTCATCCAGCCCATACTTCTTTAACTTGGTGGCAAGAATACTGTGGGAGACCGTATCAAAAGCTTTGCTAAAGTCAAGGAATAACACGTCCACTGCTTTTCCCTCATCCACAGAGCCAGTTATTTTGTCATAGAAGGCAATTAGGTTAGTCAGGCATGACTTGCCCTTGATGAATGCATGCTGACTGTTCCTGATCACTTTCCTCTCAAAATCGATTCCTTGAGGACCTGCTCCATGATTTTTCCAGGGACTGAAGTGAGGCTGACTGGCCTGTAGTTCCCTAGATCCTCCTCCTTCCCTTTTTTAAAGATGGGCACTACATTAGCCTTTTTCCAGTCATATGGGACCTCCCCCGATCGCCATGAGTTTTCAAAGATAATGGCCAATGGCTCTGCAATCACATCCGCCAACTCCTTTAGCACCCTTGGATGCAGCGCATCTGGCCCCATGGACTTGTGCTCATCCTGCTTTTCTAAATTGTCCTGAACCACTTCTTTCTCCACAGAGGGCTGGTCACCTCCTCCCCATGCTGTGCTGCCCAGTGCAGTAGTCTGGGAGCTGACCTTGTTCGTGAACACAGAGGCAAAAAAAGCATTGAGTACATTAGCTTTTTACACATCCTATGTCACTAGGTTGCCTCCTTCATTCAGTAAGGGGCCCACACTTTCCTTGACTTTCTTCTTGTTGCTAACATACCTGAAGAAACCCTTCTTGTTACTCTTAACATCTCTTGCTAGCTGCAACTCCAAGTGTGATTTGGCCTTCCTGATTTCACTCCTGCATGCCTGAGCAA
Organism: Terrapene triunguis; assembly: GCF_002925995.2. Lineage (NCBI taxonomy): Eukaryota > Metazoa > Chordata > Testudines > Emydidae > Terrapene > Terrapene triunguis. Next base: position 1,571,747 of record NW_020664661.1, on the reverse strand, counting down.
TATTTTTATACTCCCTGGTCATTTGTCCAGTCTTCCACTTCTTGTAAGCTTCTTTTTGGGTTTAAGCTCAGCAAGGATTTCACCGTTAAGCCAAGCGGGTCGCCTGCCATATTTATTATTCTTTCTACACATCGGGATGGTTTGTTCCTGCAACCTCAATAAGGATTCTTTAAAATACAGCCAGCTCTCCTGGACTCCTTTCCCCCTCATGTTATTCTCCCAGGGGATCCTGCCCATCAGTTCTCTGAGGGAGTCAAAGTCTGCTTTTCTGAAGTCCAGGGTCCGTATTCTGCTGCTCTCCTTTCTTCCTCGTGTCAGGATCCTGAACTCTATCATCTCATGGTCACTTCCTCCCAGGTTCCCATCCACTTTTGCTTCCCCTACTAATTCTTCCCTGTTTGTGAGCAGCAGGTCAAGAAGAGCTCTGTCCCTAGTTGGGTCCTCTAGCACTTGCACCAGGAAATTGTCCCCTACACGTCCCAAAAACTTCCTGGATTGTCTGTGTACCGCTGTATTGCTCTCCCAGCAGATATCAGGGTGATAGAAGTCTCCCGTGAGAACCAGGGCCTGTGATCTAGTAACTTCTGTTAGTTGCCGGAAGAAAGCCTCATCCACCTCAACCCCCTGGTCTGGTGGTCTATAGCAGACTCCCACCACAACATCACCCTTTTTGCTCACACATCTAAACTTTTTATCCAGAGACTCTCAGGTATTTCTGCAGTTTCATACCGGAGCTCTGAGCAGTCAGACTGCTCTCTTACATACAAGGGTCGGTCCTGGGGACAGTTTTGTTTCATATCTTTATTAATGATCTGGAGGATGGTGTGGACTGCACTCTCAGCAAGTTTGCCGATGACACTAAACTAGGAGGCGTGGTAGATACACTAGAGGGTAGGGATCGGATACAGAGGGACCTAGACAAATTAGAGGATTGGGCCAAAAGAAACCTGATGAGGTTCAACAAGGACAAGTGCAGAGTCCTGCACTTAGGACGGAAGAATCCCATGCACAGCTACAGACTAGGGACCGAATGGCTAGGTAGCAGTTCTGCAGAAAAGGACCTAGGGGTCACAGTGGACGAGAATCTGGATATGAGTCAACAGTGTGCTCTTGTTGCCAAGAAGGCTAACGGCATTTTGGGCTGTATAAGTAGGGGCATTGCCAGCAGATCGAGGGACGTGATCGTTCCCCTTTATTCGACATTGGTGAGGCCTCATCTGGAGTACTGTGTCCAGTTTTGGGCCCCACAGTACAAGAAGGATGTGGAAAAATTGGAAAGAGTCCAGCGGCGGGCAACAAAAATGATTAGGGGTCTGGAGCGCATGACTTATGAGGAGAGGCTGAGGGAACTGGGATTGTTTAGTCTCCAGAAGAGAAGAATGAGGGGGGATTTGATAGCAGCCTTCAACTACCTGAAGGGGGGTTCCAAAGAGGATGGAACTCGGCTGTTCTCAATGGTGGCAGATGACAGAACAAGGAGCAATGGTCTCAAGTTGCAGTGGGGGAGGTCTAGGTTGGATATTAGGAAACACTATTTCACTAGGAGGGTGGTGAAGCACTGGAATGCGTTACCTAGGGAGATGGTGGAGTCTCCTTCCTTGGAGGTTTTTAAGGCCCGGCTTGACAAAGCCCTGGCTGGGATGATTTAGTTGGGAATTGGTCCTGCTTTGAGCAGGGGGTTGGACTAGATGACCTCCTGAGGTCCCTTCCAACTCTGATATTCTATGATTCTATGAATGCATCTCCCCAACCTTTTCTGCCCTGCCTGTCCTTCCTGAACAGTTTATATTCAGTACTTCAGTCATGTGAGTTATCCCACCAAGTCTCTGTTATTCCAATCACATCATAATTCCTTGACTGTGCCAGAACTTCCAGTTCTCCCTGCTTGATGCCCAGGCTTCTTGCATTTGTGTATAGGCATTTAAGATATCTCGCTGATCGTTTTGCTTTCTCAGTATGAGGCAGGAGTCCTCCCCTCTTGCGCTCTCCTCCTCCCAGTATCCCATTTCCCCACTTACCTCAGGGCTTTGGTCTCCTTCCCCTTGAACCTAGTTTAAAGCCCTCCTCACTAGGTTAGTGAGGGACAGCATAGATGAGTTGGATCTAACAGTTTGCATCTAGCCAATCGAAGAGAATTTGTAACTCTTGTCATAATAGGCCTGATTCTCCATTGCTGTCTTCCTGGGCTTGGAGCAGCCTTTAAGCCAAATTTGTGCTCCTCTAATTCTGGAGTCAGGCAGGGGCCAATCTGGCTGTCAGAGTAAATCAGAGCAACCTCTGGGCTGACCTAATCTACATTCTATTTCCCAGGCCCCCTATGAACATCAAGAAGGATGGAGTAGCTGTAGTGCAGTGCACTCTGGCTGTGTCACTGATCTGCTGGAAGCCCTTATGCTAAGTTTATGCTAGCTGGAGAGGCCATGTACAGGGGATATTCTCAAGAGGCTGTTTCCATCCACTTCAATGTCCCTTTATGCTGTCAGAGTAGCATCTAAATTCCTTAGTGTAACTGAAAATCATGCCCAGTGTAGTCATGTCAGCTGTTATCATTACTTGCAGTTTCTGGTATAAGACAGGTTGTGCAGAGGCAAGGAAACACATGAGATGCAAAAACTTTGCCTTAGTGATTACAATCAATATCTTATGGGGGCTTTTCACTGTGTTCTGTATAAAGACTCTGAAATTACACACAGTTTGTACAAGTATGAAGGGCAAGAATGGCCTCTAGAACACAAGGCTTTTTTCCTTCCTCTAGTTCTGAACAATACGCACCCATAATATTTCCTCCTGCAAAAAGCAAAATGTACTTTCCAGTCTAAATGACTGATTTCAGATGAAGGAAAACAACAAAGAACAAATATAAAGTCTCCAAGGGGCAGTGGGGAGAGAGACACACAAAAGGCCCAGATCCTGGAAGTTATTGCACCTAACTCTTATTGATTCCTGTGGAAGTTATGAGCCTAAATACCTTGAAAGAGCTTGGCCTCAGTTACTTGGTTTCTGCATGTGACCTGAAACACAGAATGGCAGCTCTATCACAGCTTGGAGACTCCTATGCATTTGAAGTTACAGTACAGAGAACACATCCCATGACCCATTCTGTCCATTACATACACCTCTACCCCGATACAACGCTGTCCTCGGGAGCCAAAAAATCTTACTGCGTTATAGGTGAAACCACGTTATATTGAACTTGCTTTGATCCGCCTGAGTGCACAGCTCCGCCCCCCCGGAGCACTGCTTTACCGCATTATATCCGAATTCGTGTTATATCGGGTCACGTTCTATAGAGGTGTAGCTTCATACACCACATTCTCTTATCAGTATTTCTCAACCTTTTCCATACAACAACCCCATGTTGCAATACAACAAAGTTTGCCCTCTTCTATCTAGTCATTAAAGAAATGAAGACTGGTTGCAACCCACTGAAATCTATTTGTGACTCTCCAGGCTGAGATACAATTACCAGCACCTATAACCAGATATGTAAGGGTTATAAGTCAATGCAAAGTAGATCTTGTTCTTCCTGGAAGAGTGCATTGTCTCTGCTTTTCCTCTCTGGGTTTTGATGTGTTGTCAGCATTCTTTCTGCATGTGCAGGACACGACTGAATCATACCAGTTGTGTTTTTCTCTGCCCAGCATGCTGTGGTTTAATTTGTAGGTAATGCTGTCATTGCACTGGATCAGACAGATTCTGCTCTGGCAATGGTATATCTGCCTGCCATTGCCCCTGCACTCGAGAGAAGAACTTGTTTTATGACATTGTTCTGGTTATTTTTCTCATTTCCATCTGTTTGTCATTCCACAGCTTCTTGAATAACTGAAGGGCTGCTATTGCTTTTGAGATGTGTCATAAGCTTGTCACAAGCTCTTTCTTTTCTTTAATGGTCCCCTTTGCCAGGCAGTGCAGTCTGAAATTATGGTAAGTGAAACTGACAACTTATTCCAGCTGTTCTGTTCAAGCAAATGCCAGTGGCTCTTCTGCATATTTCCCCTCTTGCTGTTGGCATTGATTTTTCTATTATTCTCCTTGGCAAAGAGTCTGAAGCCCATTTTCAGAGAGAACTGCTTGAAATTAAGGGGCCTCTTCTCCTCTTGAAGCATGAGAATAAGAGAATTGTTAGCGTTACAGAGAAAGGTGGGTATTGAATAGTGGTGTAGAAGGAGGCAGGGCCGGCTCTAGGCACCAGCAAAACAAGCTGGTGCTTGGGGTGGCACATTTTTAGGGGCGGCATGGCCGGCGCCAGAATGCCGCCCCTAAAAATGTGCCCCGGCCGCCCTAGCTCACCTCCGCTGCTGCTGCCGCTCGCGCGCCGCTACTCGCCCTCCCTCCCAGGCTCTCAAACCTGGGAGGGAGGGGGAGATCCCGAGCGGCCGCGGTGCGGGCGCCGCTTCTCCCCCTCCCTCCTAGGCGTGAGATCCTGGGGGGAGGAGGCAGGGAAGGGGCGGAGTTGAGGCGGGGCCGGGGGTGGGGTAATTAAAAAATGGGGGGGGGGGGGCGGCCAAAATTGTTTTTGCCTTGGGCGGCAAAAATCCTAGAGCCGGCCCTGGAAGGAGGATAATTGCTATAAAATCAAAGTTGAGAGACCTGCTCCTGATCTAAGTTTTGCATTCTTCCCCCCATCCCTCTTCAGACTGAAAATATTACCATAGTTGTTAGCTATGAAAACTTATATTCATCTTGGAGTCGAGACATGGCTGGATTTAAAGCACCAATTTCCTTTACAAACATTAATAATGTTTGTTGCTAGCTGAGATAAGGTATCCAGGGTTATGCTTCAGGGGTCAGGTAGAAATGTTGTCCTCCATGCACAGCACTGTAGAATTAATCAGGTACATTAATGAGAAGTGGGGGGCAGTGATGGGAGTGAGAGATGCTTGCCTTCCTTTTGAGTATCAGGTATAGATTGTTGCTGGAGGCAGAAAAATGTACTTGGTGCAGCAATGGTCTGATACACTATGGGGTTCTCACAAGAAAATTTGTGGTGGCCTCATAGTGCGGCCACCAACTATTGCTGGTGGCCGCTCTGACAGTTTTTCCGAAAATACTCAATTAACTTTAGGAAAAACAAAATAAATATGCATATATACATGTCCAAATCATTGTAATTTATTGATGTAGGGTTTTTTCGCAGACTCAATAATAAAAATAATGTACAGTTTTCTCTGTTCTTTACTGGACCTAAACAGAATAGAAACAAATAATGTGTTTTGCATGTTCTTGTCCCTTTTTGTTGTTTCTTTTGGTGTGTTTTTTTTTTTTTGGTTGCTTATTTTTTTAAGACTTGCTAGCTAGTAAGTCTGTTTCTGTGAAAAATGATATTTGTATTTTGTTAATATCACTTTTCACAGTAGCAGACTTGCTAGCTAGCTGGGAGGCAGTGGAAAAGTGATATTAAACATACAAATACCACTTTCACAACAGACTTACTCTACACAACAGACTTTTCACAATAGCCCTGGCAAGCTGGGAGATAAACTAAGCCCTGGATAGTGAGGGAGGCAGCTGGGGCCAGGGGTGATGAGGGGGGGTGAGTCCGGGGACCAGAGCCCTGCAGCTGTGCAGCCGGGGACTGGGGCTGGAGGATGCAGTGGGGGCCAGGGCCAATGTGGGGGTGGGAGGAGGTGAGCTTGGGGCTGTCAGTCACTGCTGCACGGCTGGGAGCCAGAGCTGGATCACATGACCCCACGGCTGGAGTCTGAAACCCTTTGGCTGGGGGTCAGAGCCCACTGCTGCACGGCTGGAGCCCAAAGCCAGAGGAAGCAGCAGGTGGGAGGGGGGTGAGCTGGGGCCAGGGCCGGGATCAGGGCTCAAAGCCTGTGGCCAAGGGATGGAGCCTGCTGTCCCCCACCCCAGGTCTGAAGCCCAAGCCCCACCCGCCTGCCTGCTCCTTCAAAGTTTGTGGCTCCAGAGGGCGACAGGGCCCAACCCCTGCTGGCAGCCCTGGAGGAGAGGACACCTGGTGATGTCCTCACCTCCAGGTGATGCACCCCCCCATCACCCCCCAGGAGGCTCTGGCCTCATGAAAAGCTTATGGTGGCCGCAGTTGAGAAACGCTGCATCCTCAACCTTTTCCATGCTGGGACCTCCCCACCTCCAGGACTGCTTCTCATCCAGCCAGGAGTGAGCTGGGGTACCCCTGCTGTATAGCAATCTCTGGAGGGCAGGGTGCTTGCAACCCCGCGACAGCAGTGTGTGACCTCCACAAGTCGAGAACCTCTGCATTATGGCAAATGCTGTCCCAAATGGAAGTGGAATAAGAATCATTGTCTAATTGCTGCAGTCTCATCCTAAGCATGCTTCCCATCAGTAGTGGTATTGTACATTGTCTTGTTGCCATTCAGTGTGTTGTCTCTCCATCCTCTGTCTGTTTTTTCTCCTTAGACAGTTTTATTGAGCACAGCCTCTTAGGAACCAAGTCAGTAAGCCTGATCTCAAACGTTTACTCCTGGGGGAATTCTGCGCAGAATTCATGTCCCCTGCAGATTTTTTTTCCTGCAGAAAATACATTCTGCTGGAGAGTGCTTCAGTTACACCTTTACTCACCAGAGACTGCTGCGGTTAGGGTGACCAGATGTCCCGATTTTATAGGGACAGTCCCGATTTTGGGGCCTTTTCTTATATAGGCTTCTATTACCCCCACCCCTGTCCCAATTTTTCACATTTGCTGTCTGGTCACCCTAGCTGTGGTGCCAGAAGATAGGGCAGCTGGCTCATGGGCTGGAGCAGCCAGTCAGAGAGGGAGGGGGCCGAGGCTGCATTCCTCACAGTGACATACCCATGAGGCCAGGTGAGGAGGCACAGGATATGTGGGGGATGGACAGAGTGGGGCACACGGGGCTGCTGGGGGGGGGTCACATAGACTGGCGTTCAGAAGGACTAGTGGGGGGGAAGACTGCAGTGGGGGCACAGGAGCTAGTGGGGTGACAGCACTGAGCCAAGGGCTGAATGGGAGGGAGTGAAGAGCCACATGGGGATCGAGGGGAGGGATGGCTGAATGAGAGTGCAGGGACACATGGGGACGGGGGGTGGGTAGCTGAGTGGGAGTGCAGGGACACTGGGGAGGGGAAGTGCAGGATTACACAGGGACAAGGGCAGATGTGCCTGACTGAATGGGAGAGGCATTGAATGGGGTCAGCCAGGGTCTGCATGGAGGAGGCTCCCCAACTCCCTAACAATCCCTCCACACCCCAGAAAACTGCTCCATACTTCTCCCACCCACACCCAACAACCCTCCAGGTTCACTCCCAGGCTCCTGCCCAGGAATTACTTGCCTCTCCCACAGCTCCTCCATTATCCCAGACTCCCCCAAGCCTTTGCAGTACTTCTGAGGGATGTGGGAAATACAGTTCTGTATTGTAGTTTAAATTAATTATTACTCAAAGTTCTGTATTAATATGCCTGGTAAGGAATCAATTTGTTAAAAAACATTTCCTGAATCTTTTTTTGTTTTCTGTATTGTTACAGACATACTTGCTGGAGAGGTATTTTGAAATAAATTACCAAAATAATTGAAACTGGCATGATTATATTGTGTTATTTTGACAAATAAAATATGCGGAATTTTGCAATATTGTGCACAGAATTTTTAATTTTTTGGCACAGAATTCCCCCAGGAGTAAATGTTAGATTTTTGTTCCATTTTATTTATTGGTATTCGTGCCTATTGTGATTCCATGTGAAGAAATGTAATTAAAACAGAGCCCTGTGGGTGTATTGTTATGCATTTGACCCATTGCCTCGGTTACTGACCCTCACCTAATGTATCGGTAAGTAGTGGCACTTCTCGTGTCTAACACTTATGTAACAGATGCTGAAAGATTAGAATTGGAGGTATCTGCTACTATTTTGGGGCATGGGCTGGGTGCCAACCTCTCTGCGCTGCCTTCCTGAGAAGCAAGTATTTAGTTTTGTCAGTATGAAGAGCATTACTCACTCTCCTCCTTGACATGCTCTAATACATGTAATGAGCAATGATTTACATGAGGATGTGCCAGTGCTCTTCTCAGGCAGCCTGGGCTCGGCTGGCTTGAATCTCCCACTGGGGAAGAGGAAATGGACTCATCTTCAGCTAAATCTAGAGATGCTGAAAGAAGAGCCCAAGATGGGAAAGGGAGGGGTGAGTCTAACCTTACTGACACTGATGTAAATCAGGAGTAACTCAGTTGAAGTCAGTGGCTTGCTGGCATGAGAGGAGAATGAGACCCTGAGCATCGTAATAACGAAGCTATTCATTTATTTTCTCCCTTTATAATGCTGCCCCTCTTCTCCTTCCACAAAGTGACTGGGGCAAATTGACTGCTGGTGTAAGCAGCTGCAATTCCATTGAAGTTGCATCCAATTACACCCAGAGGGCCAGAGCTGCCACTGGTGCATGCGCTGTTTTGGCTCCCTGGCGTCAGCTGGAAAAGCATAATAGGTCTCCCTTCTTTCTAAGGCCCTGGATAATTGGCAACATCAGTCTAAGGGGAGTTTTTGTGTGTTCACCCACCTTTCTGGTTCTCTGCTGACTCCTCTCTCCCAGAATCCTCAGGGCTAAAATGGAGGGTCCTTACCGTTGAGATGGAGAAGGGTCCTTATGGTTGGGATGGAGATTCATGAGTTTATTCACTCTTAGGCCAGCTGGAAATAGTGCTACCTTACTACAGACAGCAGGGGCTCTTGGAAGCACCATGCCATATCACTCCACGAGATCCCCAGTCTCATGCAGGTGGCATTTTTAGAGGAAGAGTCCTCACTGGCCCTTCTCCACTGCCAACCTCTGGTGTACTGATGTGTTTCACAGCCACTTATTGGGCTACCTGTAGTATTAGATGCTTTTCTGATACATATTGGCAGCTTCCCAACTATGTCTTTCTGCATGTGAGTGTGAACCTGTGTGTAGCATGGGTGAAAGCAAAAGGACCATCACATCCAAGTAAAGAATGATCGTCTATCTGTAACAGACTGGCAAGGTTTGCCTGAATTAGCACACCCATCAGGTGTTGATTCTGCTGGGAAAGAGGCTGAATGGGTTCTGCTGACTCACTGAGGCAGGTGACTCATTACCCTGCCCAGATATCAGGTAGCTGAGAGTGCTCAGAATATGCTTGTGCAGCCCCCATTGACTTGACTGGCAAGCCATGTGCCATTGTTGGAGACCAGGATTTGGTCTAATATGCTAATTATTATTAATTGTATCATACTTCTCCTCCTTATTGCCCCATAGACAATTCAGTGGTCTGTGGGACATTCCAGTTAAGTGACACAGACTGACCAGTTCAATTGGCTGCACTTCCCTGGGTGCTTCACAATAACGGCATAGAACAGTTTGCCATCAATAAATTCATGATCCCATTAAACCAGTGGCAGATTAGCCACTGGGCCCCATGCCCGGGGTCCTGGCCAACTGGGGGGCCCTGGAAAAATGGCCACCCCCACACCCTGCTCAGCCCCCCTGGCACTCCTGCTGGGGAGCGGGCTCAGGGTGCAGGAATTTGTCCTGCTCCGTCCACCCGCCTGATGCTTCTGCCAGGGAGAGGGGTCGGGGGTCTCTCCCGCCTGCCTGGCACTCCTGACCCCACTCCTCAGTGGGAGTGCCGAGCAGGCAGAGCAGGGGAAGCCCCCATGCCCTGCTCCCCAGAAGGAGCACCAGGTGGGAGCGGGGGGGACTGCAGATGGAAGGGGTGCGGAGGGGTCCCCACTTGCCTTGGCCCAGGGCCCCATAAAACTGTAATCCGCCTCTGCATTAAACTATATATAAAAAGCAGAAATTCATAAACGTTAGTGATGGCCTGCTACTAACAGTCATTCTCAATATTTTCTTTTAATTGGCAGCAGTGATAGCAGAATCTCATCCTTGCCATGCCAGCTGGAGAGAGCATATTTGCTGCTATTTGCGATACCTATTAAACTGGCAGTCACAAGATAGATGAGGAAATATAAAAGATCCACTAACACCTTGTCTCATTTGAGCCACAGCCACTCCACCTTGTGACTGAAACACTTGCAAAGCTCAAATGCATAGCTCCTCTTATTTATACAGCCACATTTGAGAGGCAACCTTTGTCTAGTGCAGAGGGCCCTGAACTGGGAATGAGGAGATCTAGAATCATAGAGTCGTAGGTCTGGAAGGGACCTCGAGAGGTCATCTAGTCCAGTCCCGTGCACTCATGGCAGGACTAAATATTATCTAAACCCTCCCTGACAGGTGTTTGTCTAACCCACTGTTAAAGTCCCCAGTGATTAGGGTGACCGTACGTCCCGTTCTGGCCGGGACATTCCCTTTTTTAAGCCCTATCCTGGCTGTCCCAACTTTTTTTCCAAAAGGAGGCATTTGTCCTGTTTGCTCTTGCAGACTTTATCAGTTGGCAAGACAAACAGGACAAATGCCCACTTTTGTCAAAAAAGTGGGGTGCAGTGCGGAGAGGGCAAATGGAGATGCCAGTCCCCTGCAGGCGGGAGGCAGGGCTGTGGGGGGGAGCAGTGTTCCAGCAATAGCATGGGGGGGCCCCCCACAGGGTTCCTGTAATTGGCAACAGCATCGGAGGGGGGGCCTCTGGCGAGCAGCTAGGGGTGTCCCATATTCTCTTTGGGAAATATGGTCACCCTACCAATGATGGCAATTCCACAACCTCCCTGGGGGAATTTGTTCCAGTGCTTAACCACCCTGACAGCTAGGAAGTTTTTCCTAATGTCCAACCTAAACCGCCCTTGCTACAATTTAAGCCCATTGCTTCTTGTCCTATCCTCAGAGGTTAAGAAGAACAATTTTTCTCCCTCCTCCTTGTAACAACCTTTTTTGTACTTGAAAACTGTTATCATGTCCCCTCTTAGTCTTCTCTTTTCCAGACTAAACAAACCCAATTTTTTTGATCTTTCCTCATAGGTCATGTTTTTTAGATCTTTCATCATTTTTGTTGCTCTTCTCTGGACATTCTCCAATTTGTCCCAGGGCTGCCTGGTGGGGGGGGGGAGGGGGGGAAGTGGGGCAATTTGCCCCTGGCCCAGGGCCCCACAGGGGCCCCCACGAGAATATAGTATTCTATAGTATTGCAACTTTTTTTTATGGAAGGGGCCCCCAAAATTTGCCCCAGGCCCCCTGAATCCTCTGGGCCCGGATTTGTCCTCCTCATTCCTGAAATGTGGTGCCCAGAACTGGACACAATATTCCAGCTGAGGCCTAATCAGCGGAGAGTAGAGCAGAAGAATTACTTCTTGCATCCAGTTTACAACACTCCTGCTAATACATCCCAGCATGATGTTTGCTTTTTTTGCAACAGTGTTACACTGTTGACTCATATTAAGCTTATGGTCCACTATGACTCCCAGATCCCTTTCCGCGATACTCCTTCCTAGGCAGTCATTTCTCATTTTGTATGTGTGCAACTGATTGTTCCTTCCTAAGTGGAGTACTTTGTATTTGTCCTTATTGAATTTCATCCTATTTACTTCAGATCATTTCTCCAGTTTGTCCAGATCATTTTGAATTTTAATCCTATCCTCCAAAGAACTTGCAACCCCTCCCATCTGCAAACTTTATAAGTGTACTCTCAATGCCATTATCTAAATAATTTATGAAGATATTGAACAGAACCAGACCCAGAACTGATCCTTGCGTCACCCAACTCGTTATGCCCTTCCAGCATGACTGTGAACCAATGATAACTACTCTCTGGGAATGGTTATCCAACCAGTTACGTATCCACGTTATGGTAGCACCATCTAGGTTGTATTTCCCTAGTTTGTTTATGAGAAGGTCATGCGAGACAGTATGAAAAGCTTTACTAAAGTCAAGATATACCACGTCTATCACTTCCTCCCTATCCACAAGACTTATTACCCTGTCAAAGAAAGCTATCAGGTTGGTTTGACACGATTTGTTCTTGACAAATCCATGCTGACTGTTACTTATCACCTTATTATCCTCTAGCCGTTTGTAAATTGATTGCTTAATTATTTGCTCCATTATCGGGTACAGAAGTTAAGCTGACTGGTTTGTAATTCCCCGGGTTGTCCTTATTTCCCTTTTTATAGGTAGGCAAATATAGTGCCATTCTCCAGTCATCTGGAATCTCTCCCGTCTTCAATGACTTTTTGAAGATAATCGCTAATGGCTCAGATATCTCCACAGTCAGCTCTATTCAACTCTGCCATTGTCCTGCTGGAGGACCCTGGGAAATCATTTATCCCCTTTGTGTCTGTTTCCCCCACCACCTTTTGTTAGTGTTGTCCAATTACACTGTAGGCTCTTCAGGGCAGGGCCTGTCTGTTGCTGTGTGTTCAACATATAAATAGCAATAACTGTCTCTCTGGTTTTAAAGAGCTCCTTAACGTTTCCTGTCTTTAAAAGCTTGTTGAATGGCCTCTGGCCCTATACTTAGTCCCTTCTGATCCCTTTCTCTCCTATTCTAAAACTGGCCTCCTCATTTGTGGTATATTCTTATTTGATTATGTTTTCATTCATTGCATTTGCTTTGATTTTTGCAGCACAGTGCCCCAAGCACTTTGGCAGGCAGGCGCTGTATAAATAACAATATTATGTCAACCAGGATCAGTCTCTCGCATGCTTTACCTTGGAAACAATGAAAAACTCTTATGTTTCTTTAACGTGGCTCTTCTGGTTCTGGTGCTGGAGGCTGTGTGGACCTTTGCGTCCTTCTGCAGGCTCCAGGTCTGAGCTCACTCACGGTGTTTGTCACTGCTGCCCGTGGTGGTATTGGAAGCTGTGCTGCCTGTTCGATGGCTGCTCTAGGAGATCAAACTGTGTAGTGACGAAAATTAATGTGAGAATAAAGAAGTGTTGAACTGACAAATGCATACGCAGTTGATTAGCTGTGCCTAGTTGAACCTATCTGGGTTAGAGGACATAGACCTGCAGGTGGACTCACTGGATCACATTAGGCCAGTGGTTTTCAACCTGTGGTGAAACAGGTCCACAAATTCTGTCTAAGATTTCCGAAGGTGTCTGCACCTCCATTTGAAACTTTTTAGGGGGCCGCAAGTTAAAAAAGGTTGAAAACCCCCACTGATTTAGGCCACTGATTACACAGGGTCATTCTGTTTTAATAAGGAATTTCCTCCCTTCACTCTCTCCTTTCATTCTCTTCAGATGTTCTGATTGTCTCCCTAGTGAAGGGTTTTTTAAATGATATTTGAACTTTATCTGGCACCTCAAAGTGGTGCCAGGCAAGTGATTGGCAGATCTGGGGAAGGGGCATAAATGGCTCAATTCTCCAATTCTCCACATCCTGGGGGCTGCCAGGGGTTGAACTATCCCTTACCACAAGTTAGAGCAGCCTCAGGGAGCACTAGTGGATAATAGAAACACTGGAACACTTTGTGCTTTGGGCCAGCCCCTCTTGTTCCTGACATGCCACCTCCCTATCCTGGAATGTCCCCTATTTTGGGGGTGGGGAAGCAGGCGGGGCTGATGAGTAGCTGGCTACATTAGATCTATGCAAGCTTTGGTCTCCTCTGTGCTAGAGGAAACTTGAAGGGCTGAGCGTCTGGCCCTAGATGTATTTAAGTAGGGGGAAATCCTTGCTCAAAAGTGAGCATGCTAGAAGCATATTTAAAATGTTGACTCTTCCTGTTTGAATTGTTTGCAAACAGATTTGGATTTTTCTCAGCTTGTTCAAATCTTTTCTTGGAGTTCTTTTTTATCTGTGTATTGTTGAGAGTTGGTGTTTTGACTGGAGACAGGTCTACTCACAGTATGTTTCTCTTCCCTGATTCAGCATTTCACTTGCAGTCAGCTTTCTGGTGGTATATGATCACAGTTGAAACAAATTACTGTAAAAATTCAAAAGAATATTTGTGGAAACTTTTTTTCTTCAGCATTCACCTGTCTCTAATTACATCTACCATTCCGGGGGCGGAAGGGAAGGGAAGGAAAGATTCACAAGTGCATGGGATTGGTGACACACTTTGGGGTTCAACCCAGACCAGTGAGGGGTTGTGTCACTGCCTGCTCGGCAACTCTGGGTGCCTAGAATGCTGTGCTGCTGTGCCCGGCCAATTGGGGGCCCGGGAAAAATGGGCACCCCTGTGCCCCAACCCGCTCCACCTGCCAGGGAGCAGGGTCAGAACGTGGGGTCTTGCCACGCTCTGCCCGCCCACCCAGCATGGCTGCTGGGGAGGGGGGTTAGGGTGCGGGGGCTTCCCCCGCCCACCCAGTGCTCTTACCAGGAGTGGGGGAAGCCCCCTTGCCCCAACCCAGCTCTCCGGCAGGAGCGCTGGGGGGAGGGGGCAGCAGGCGGAAGGGGTGGGGAAGGGCCCACACTTGCTTTGGCCCAGGGCCCCATAAAACTGTAATCCACCACTGTCCATCCCCTCTCGCATTTGTTAAGTGGTCGCTTGTTCCCTCCCGGCTCTCCCGCTAGCTTTGCTTACCTGGCATGCAAATGTGGTTTTCATTGTCTTTGATCACACCTTGCTCCATTTACATGGGAGACCCATTCCAGCAGGCAGAATCTCATTCCTGTGTCTGGAAGAGGCGTGGCTTAGGCACTGATTGCCAAATACATGTTAAGAACATATTGCAGTACATATCTACAAAGTCGTTTGTGGGTGTACTGGACATATGTCACGCTAGAATATTAACAGTCTGTGGGTTACTGGCTTTCCAATGACATATGACATGCCCCCTTTTAGATACAGTTTATGACAATGGTGAGTTGGGGTACACGGACTATGTCAAACTCGATGAGTTGCTGACCCAGAACAGTGAACCATCAGCGGGGCTCTGTATCACAATTGGCCTAACGCTGGTGCCATTGATGCTAATGGGAGTTTTTCCACTACATCGATGGAAGCAGAGTTAGACCAAGGGTGAGTGCTTATGCAAATCCACCCTGGATCTCCATCCACATCCCAATTCTTTAGAACCTGCCAGGAGCCAGTGGTGGGCAGCAGTGGCGGATTAATGATTTTGCCGCCCCTAGGCCCTGAAATAATTGCCGCCCCGCCTGCCCCTGACCCCACCCCGACTCCACCATTTCCCTGCCCCCATTCCAACCCCTTCCCCAAAGTCTCCACCCCAACTCCACCCCCTCCCTGCCCCTATTGGATCCCTTCCCCAAATCCCCGCCCTGGCCCCGCTTCTTCCCCCAGCACGCCGTGTTCCCCCTCCTCCCCACCCCGCAAAACAGCTGGGAGGGAGGGGAGAGAAACAGGACACGGCAGCGCGCTCGTGGAGGAGGCGTAGGCAAGCTGGAGTAGGGGGTTCAGGGAGGGGAGGGGAGCTTCTCCGTGGGTGCTCAAATTTGCCGCCCCTGCAAATTTGCTGCCCTAGGCCTAGGCCTTGTTGGCCTAGGCGATAATACGCCGCTGGTGGGCAGACCTCCAAAGGTGCCAACATTTGGACGCTTAGCTGAACCTCTTTAGAATGGGAAAGAAGAACCACCCATAAACTGCTACTACTCATTGCTCTTTTTACCTCTTCCAAAAGCCCATGAGTGGCTTCCTGTGCTCCCCATGTCCTCTCTGGCGCACCCCATGCTGTGTATTGAGGTTCAAGCTTTGCTGTAAGAACCATCAGCATGGGAGAGGGTTTCTGTATGCTGTTTCCAGGTTCCAGTTTCTCTCTCCACACCCAAACCCACCTCTTCTCCCGTGTGGTCAGTATTGAGCTCTCTGCTTTGAGCAGCATTTGGCAGTTGGGAATTGCGCCAGGTTCAATGCCTTGCCAACCACCGGGACAGAGCAAAGGGATGGTCAGGGGCAGCCCTAGACTAGCTGCCAGCAACTGGCACCCTAGGCGAACCATGCAATCGGCGCCCCCCTCCCCAAGCCCCAAGGCAGATCTAGGCTGAGCTTTTTGGTAAACTGGGAAACATTTTGCCCATTTTTTCCTTTTAATGTTTTTTAAGCATTTTTTTTTAAACAGAAGCTTAATTATTTGGTTTGTCTGTCCATCCGTCTGTCCAACCAATGTTTCTAAGATAAGATAAAATAGAGACACGAAATTTTCAGAATAGATTTGTACACTACAGCTAGATGATATTTCAGTCCGATTTCAAATAAAAATACATTAAAAATGTTAATTATAATTTTTACTATTACAAATCCAAAATCATCCATTACGCTATCCTGCTTTAACTGCCATTACCACCACATCCAATACAGAAAGAAATAAGAAAACTCTTCAATGAACTTTAACCTGTATTTACAAAACACTCTGAATAAAAAACACTCTGTGCTCTTAAAACATGACTTTTCTTGCTTTAAGTTTTGAAAATTCAGTCAATAGTTCTTTTAGATCCAGTTTTCCAGCTATTTTATGCTCTATTGACATTGTGGCAGGTCCAACAAGTCTCTCTTGCACCATTGTTGAACGTAGATATGTTTTTATCAATTTTAACTTTGAGAAGCTACATTCCCCACTAGCTACGGAAACTGGCAAAGTTAAAAGAATGCATAGAGCTTTAAAAATGTTTGGAAAAATGGTTTCAGAAACAAACTTCAGTACTTCTTCAGGAGTGGAATGTTTCTTAAATCGTTTTGAAAAAGCCTGAAGCTCACTACACAAATCTGTAGCATCAATGTCTTTTGAATTGTCACGAGTCAATGCCGACTCCAGTTTTATACAAAATTCTCTTATCTGTTTTGCTGTTTTCTTTTGCAAGCTGTGGATATCATATAGAAAGCCAAATTAGCTCTAGCTGCTGCATCTGTTGAAATCTTTCGTCAACCGAGTGAATAGCAGTATCAAGGACTGCAAAGTAGAAATTCACTTTGAACCTTTGTTTTGGGTTCTGAATGGGTGTGTCTCGTCCTTCATATGAAAACTGCTGTTTCTTTTGCCGAATGCAAACTGGCTCTGGTTCAAATTCTGTTGGAAAGTCTGTTTCTTCAGCAAGCTCGAGAGAATCTACCAGTGTTCTTTCGAACCCTTCATCACTTCTGAATTCCTCCAGAATATTTTTAGTTTGCTGCAGTT